>NW_013665835.1:645014-649309 GCF_000517525.1 Limulus polyphemus | reverse complement strand
TGAAGTGTAGTCTGATACCCGAGTCAAAAATCTCACGTTTCGCGCAAAGCATTTTAACAAGATTGTTCCTTATTTACATAGCCCTCGTGTAGCTTTGCGCGAAATCCATAACAAACAAACAAACAAACAATGGAAGAAAGTAGACCCGAAGCTGATTTAGCTACAAGTGTGAAGTGTAGTCTGATACCCGAGTCAAAAATCTCACGTTTCGCGCAAAGCATTTTAACAAGATTGTTCCTTATTTACATAGCCCTCGTGTAGCTTTGCGCGAAATTCAAAAACAAAGAAAACAAACAATAAAATTGTTATATGTTACGTGAAGCACTACTGAAAGAAAAAAAATATATAAACTGACCTGACACGTTTACGGGGGAGGGGACTGCATAACAGACACCGCATAGAGAGATTGTAACTAATTTTATGTCAAATGTTCAATTCGCTTTCGTTTTTTTTAATTTTAAATAATTTATATTATATTATAGTATAAATTATTCCTTTGAACATCTACAAAACAGGTCCCAATGAAGGTGATTTGTTCAAAACGTTGACCACTTAATTATTTTTTTTTTCAGATTTTATCACACTGAAGCTACATTTGTTTGCCATTCTTAAGCAGTTTATGTTTAAACGATTATTAGGCACTAGCATTTAATTTCATGTATGGTTATGTCTACTTTTCACCGACCATAAAAACGGATGTAGTAAATATGTATTGCATAAATTCAAATACATATACTGTTAGAGATCATTTATCGCTTTCGGTGGACGAGAAGTGAAGAACGAGGCACAAGACACTTTTCTTGTTGAGGCAAAACTTAGTGTTGTCAAATGTAAAAAGAAAATCTGAAAAAAAGTGGCTAACATATCAGAGTGCACAACTAGCGCACATTAGTTAGCTTTACGGTAGAGGTAAAACCCACTGCCTAGAAGGTTTTTACTTTCAGACATCTTACATTGAATATTATGTTATGACGATAAGGTAAAATGCTCCATAGTAAAGACCTCCCAGAATATGCCCTCTTACAAACCACGTCTTTCAAAAAAACAAAAAAAAACCACCATGGTTAAACAGCAGGGGCTCAAATTCAAACCTTTAATGAGCTTGTTTTTAGTCAATAGAAATTAACTAAGAAAACATCATTACTAAAATACTCATTGGAATTCATACTTCTAAAATAAAAAACAACAAAAACAAATAAAACTAAGACTATATAAATATCTGAAAGAGTTACTGATTTGTGTTTAATGCTCAGTATATATCATAGAATCAGTGTTACTTTTAACTGAATGTTGAGGTAATGATAATTTTTTTTAACCGGGATATAACATTTGTTATCTTCTTACTTGAAACTGTCCAGATGTATTACCTTTTTCTTACGGTCTTAGTACATACTGGTCAGTAAAGAGCTAATGTTTATCAACTTGCATATACAAGTGAAGGTTTGAATTACACAAATAATGTTCGTGATATTCGCTGATCATTCTACAATTTCAAATAATTTCTGTACCTTTACTAATATTTTCAGTCGAATTAGTGACAATATAATTTTGAAATGTATTTTCGTTTTGTAATTTGATTAGATTTATTGAGATGTGATCTTTACTTACTGAAAACATGGTATTTTCGTGTTACTGGCAAGTTTTCGAATTTGCAATGATTACAAGAGAGATGTGACAAGCACCAATATATCTCGCAGCTGACTTGCAATATAGGACAACTTACGTTTTTTATATTTTCACGAAATAAAATTTATAACTCGATTCGGCATCAAATGTCTTAAATCTAGTTTTCACAGAAGTGTTTGTATTTTCATCCGGGGCTGCACTTTATATGATAAAGGGGCTAAATAGCTAAGTCAGAGACACCAAGGTTTAGGCAAAGCCATTTCTAATTTAAGACTGCTGGACAGAAGGGGAGAGGACAACCAGTCAGCAGCATCCGCCGTCTAAGTTTATTCTTAATTTATTAGCGATATTAACTTTTACTTTTATAACGCCCCATATAAGAAGTTATGAAACATGTTTAGCGGCATGCCACAGTTCGAACGCTGAACATTCCGACTTGCTCATCACTGGGACACTCTCAGCCTTTATTTTATAAAAGGAAAATTACATTAACTGGAAATAAGCTGTAGTTACACGAGACTTCAAAATTCAAGTCTTTTCATGTGAATCGTGAAATTGATACTCTTCATTATGAAAAGCTTAAGTACTTCCAAAATATATGAAAGGAAAAAATTTAGAAAAACTCGTCATACTTCTGTTTAATTTTTATTATGAATCTGGAAGTGAACAAAAATTACCTTTAAGCTAACGGCTTAGATTTATTTTTGGAAGTATGAGTATAATGGTAGTAATAGATAGGGTGTGGCCTAGTGGTTAACGTGCCGAATTGTGAACCCGACGATCCGTGGTTCGCTTACCGTTGCCGCAAAACGAGCCTAGAAACCTGAAATTTTGCACCCATACTAAGCGGATCCTGAGGGTTTGCGCCTAAGTAATAATACCCAGGTGCACAACCTCAGGGTCCACTTAGTATGTGTGCAAACTTTCAGGTTTCTAGGTTCTTTCCTCTTGGAGTTATGACGGTCACACACACACACACATGCCCACAGACACGCCCGCTGTGAGTACGTTGTAATGGTAACGGTCAGGTTTCACTATCGTTTGGAGGAGCCCAACAGTTGGTTCAAAATTACAGACGGCTAGCGAAGATAGTCCTTATGGAGCTTTAGGCGAATATTTGACATAAAAATAAACTTGGTATCACATTTTAAAATGTACTGTCTTTTTTAAAAGTTTTATTACACGTGAAATGGAATTTAAACTTGTGCAAATGGCAAATGTTGAAAATAAAACATTGAGGAACACGTGGAAAAAAATGATATATATATATTATGTACACACATGGTCGGCTCATTTCTAATTATATTGTAAATACCACTAATATCCAACTATTCTTCAAGATATTATTATATTATCATGCTATTTTATAAGTGCTTGATGTTGCACGCATTGGCAGTTACTCTTGGTTTGTTTTATATTCGTAAGATTAATTCGCTGTTTTCGTATATTTGCGATAAATGGCTCCAAATATGAACAAAATACATAACCAAAATTTCATACGGATTACTTCTCATAAAAATATGATTAACAAAATATACCTTCTCTGATATTTTACAATTTTATGTTACAGTGCAGAAGAAATTAATTAAAGTAAAACATCTACATTCAGTATAAGTCATTATGTTGTAAGCTTCGTACAGTATGAACCTGGAAGACCAGGCATAATACACGACTAGAAAGTATAGATAATACCATATAAGAAAGTGGAAACTGGATAAATGGGTAAAATATTTTGGGAAGAATGGCCAACCACGTGTAATAACCCTGACAGGGCTAATGTATCAAGAACATGGAATTACAAACCTTCGCAAACCTGGAAATGCTGAAACACTATCAATAACCTGTAAAGGCTGACATACTAGTAATAATTCAGCATTCAATTTGAGCCTTGAAATTATCGTATCAATATATGTTTGTAGTATAAAAGTATTATAACCCTCAGCTTACCAACTTGTTTATATACCGTTCACAACATTTTGGTGGCGGTTCACATATTACATCAGATTGAGTAATTTTGTTTTTGCCTGTTACAACATTCGGTTTAAAAAACTGACAAAAAATTTAAAAATCGCACATTTTCTCTCTAAAATACGGCTACACAATGGGCTATCTGCATTCTGTCTATCACGGGAATCGAATCCCCGGACGTTAGCGTTGTAAGTCCGTAAACTTGCCGCTGACTGGAGGACAAAATACGTAAGAAACCTCAGCAGTAATTACTCATTAATTGTAATATTGATAATTTTTCTGTTCAGAAGTTTGTGTGACTCATGTTATTATGGACTTTATAACTCACAAAATCATTAACGCATATGTTTCGACGTCTTACCGTGTCATTATCAGGAGCGCTTTATTTATTTAATACATCTGTGTGAAAACTAATGTCCTTCTTATATTAATTACCGTTGATGATAAAGTTATAAAATCTGGCTTTCATACAGTTGGTGCAATTAATATTGACGGCCAGACATGGCCAGGTGGTTAAGGTGCTCGACTCGCAATCAGAGGGTCGCGGGTTCGAATCCCCGTCACACCAAACATGCTCGCCCTTTCATCGGTGGGGGCGTTATAATGTGACGGTCAATCCCACTATTCATTGGTAAAAGAGAAGCCCAAGTGTTTGCGGAGGGAGGTGCTGACTTGATCTCTTCCCTTTATGCTTTTACTTC
>NW_013665835.1:633144-644684 GCF_000517525.1 Limulus polyphemus | reverse complement strand
TTAGGGACGGCTAGCGCAGATAGCCCTCGTGTTGCTTTGCGCGAAATTCAAAAAACAAACAATTAATATTGCCGAACTCTTGATAGGAGAAGAACTAATTATTTTTTTTAATGGTAAGTCAATTGATTAAATAGTTTTATTTAATTTAGATTTTAATTTATTAACTATGTCTGTTTCATACGTAGCCTTCTCTCTTCATTGCATTTGGAAAGATTCTTGAACGTAGCTGAATGTATTAATAAGTCACAGTATCGCATTGTGTGATCTTTTATACTAAACTTGTTTACACTTCGCAAATTTGCATGTTCTTGTATACTTAGTTCAGTCACCTGGTTGTAGAAACAAGATTTTTTAAGCAATTATCCACATATAGATTTACGTGTGGTTTTTAGACCGTAATATAGACTACGAAATTGATTCAGATTTATGGACAGAATATCGCCTCTTATAACATTTAACGTTGTTTATAAATTTAAATACTCTAGATGCAGTTCTAAATACACTGGATCTACCACTAGATGGCTAAAACACGTGCAAATTTGTTATTAGTAAATAGTAAATTAAAGCCTGCATTAAATGAAATTGATTAATCAATTGACTTACTGTTAAAAACTATTGCAAAAGTTATGTCTATAACAGTCACTCATTTATGCTATTTCGAAATGGGATATTATATTCTAACTTACTTATAACAGTTAGAATTATTTGGCGATTATTTGAGCCCTTTATTACAACTCGCTTGTTGTAATACGTAAATTATGCTTTTCACATACCTTGTATATTGGCGTTTGAATCACTTAACCTACGTTTCTTAATGCTAAAAGAAATAATAAAATATTTTGCCCAAATAGTTGCGCAATAATATCTTGAGCAAAGTTCATGTTTTGTATGTAGAAATATTTATAGCGATGTTGTGTTGTTTGTCGGAAGATCCTGCTTTGGTCAGTCGGCGGATATTGGGGAAATTTAAATGGGCAAAGTGATTTTGTAATATTCTCATTGTTATGCAACACAGACATACATAATATTCAAGCGTCATTCTTCATAAAAACAGCCATGCAGCAGCATCATATTGTCTGATTGATTTCATTACTACCGTCTTCTCCTGTTTGGAATCATGTCTTACCTTCACAAAGATTGAAATTTAAGAATCATCTTTGGTAATACTACGAACACTACACTGTTAGGCTAAAACCGAACATTAGAAACAACACACCTTTAGTACTCTATCATCCAAAAATAAAATACACCAAAGAAACTTCCGTCTTTAAATCTCGCACACAATTTCAATTAGTCCAGATTTTTTAATGAGAAGGTGATTTGTAGTGATGTTTTGTTACACCTTCCTTATTCAATAGCTTTTAGAACAATATTTTGGTGTTTGTTTCATTCTCCCTTACACTTATTTAAAACAAAAGAACATTTAAAACGTATATTTCATGAATGTGCTGCGAAACGTACACAAGTCACCGTTTATTTTCCAGTTCCAAACTGACACGTGCTTTAGTCAAAATAAATGACAATATTACGCATGTATTAAACATTACTTTACAGAGTTATAACACAAAAAGTTGCTTACTAAGAAGAATTAATTTTATGTCCTAAAGTTGTAAGTACCAAAAACCTTTCATCTTAGTTCGCATTGTTTATGTGCTTATAATAGTGTGCAGTTTAAACCCCATCGACGCTTGAAACGTTCAGCCTCAGTTGTAAAGACCAATAGAAATAACGGAGTTGATCATGTCACCAGTAGGGCAACGCCCACTTGGGATCACCATCCAAAACAAGTTTTCTTAAAACGTTTTACTCATAACTAATGTGTAATAACGAAGGGTCACTTGTGTTTAATTTAACAATTAAAAGTCCAGGTCTGAATTATTGATAGTTTTTATACAAAAGCCTGAAATAAATATCGTATACCAAATTGTTTTTCTTAAACATTCAGTAAACTTCGTATCATGACTACAGGGCATGTCGCACAATCCTGGTCTGAGGAACCGGCGGCGGGCCACCGAATGGCTGAGGCATCTCAAGCTTGTCGAGCGCTCTTCGGGACAAATGATCCTGAAGAGAATTTACAATTTGTCCGAGAAGAGATGAAAAAAATTAACTACTTGGATAGAAGTAGATGGAACTTTGATTTTAAAAATGAAACTTCACTCTCTGGGCGGTATAAATGGCGTAAACTCGAAGACAAGCATTCGAAACGTAATTTTATGTACCAAAAAGGGGCTTATCTCCAAGTGTTACATAGTGATCTACAAGCACAGGATACTTTCCCTACTGCCACTCCCGATAAGTTCAACATCATCCCAAGCGACTCTATCTGTCAGAATTTTGTTCCTTCAGCGGGTGGCGACTTGAAAAATGAAGCAAGACAGATGCGAATTACAGGTAAGCCATCTTTCGATGTAAACAAAAACCTATGAGAAAATGACGTGGCAACTGAATGGTACTAGAGTTTAAGTATACGTGTTATACTATCGTTATCATCTCTGATCCAATTGTAAATCGAGTATGGTGTTTGATGAGTTTCAACAGGTCTTTTTTCAATATGTTAAAAAGTTAAGATGATGAAATAGTTGCCTATAGACACCTTCATTTCTATGCGTTTCAAACAAGGTATTATATATATATATATACTTTTTGGAACTGGTCCGCCCAAAATATTCTGGGTAATTTTTAGCTATACGTGTTTTTTCTTTGTTTTTTTAACAGCTAGATTTAAGCCACTTATAAGATGCTTTCTTGGACTGAGTTTTAGACTCAGAGTGTTTAAAGCGGGGACATTGTTCGTTTGAAAACAATATGCATTAAGTTATTTCAATTAGATAAAACGTTTTGAGTAATATGTATATTCATGTTTCTTTACATAAAATCATAACGTCCACAGATGAGTCTGTTATCCAGTACATTTGTACTCTTTACTCGATATCTCTCCTGTGTAAAATCACACTGACAGGATGTATCCAAAGGTTTTAAAAAATGATAAAGCGCCTCTACAGGATATCGAGCTTTAAACAAGTAAAAAATCCGGAATTTGCTGTTCCGTAATTGATAAACACATGACCTATAAATCATTCAATCTACCAATTTCGTCGAGAAGCCCTGTGATGTCTGAATTTGGCTAATGGTTGCTTAATAATTACTACATTTGAAGTTGCAAATGAACACAAATTATAAGTACGGATATTCATTTCATTCAAGAGAATCTATTTCACAAAAAAAGGCTTGAAACTACGAACTTAACTATTGGTTAGGATGTTACTTTCCATAGTGTGTGATAATTCGCAACTCCTGTACTAGTTGCTATGGTTTATTATTAGGAAATTAAAGTTATGAACCAAGACTTTCTTCCTTCGTAATCGTCATTTTAACATAACTTAGACTTTTTTCAACGACTGAGGGATTTAGGTTTGAGCAAGTTTGAAACACAGGTTGAAACATGTTGTTGTTTTTCTTCTAATTATAGAGAACAATGTCATTTATGCTATTCTAGAAATTTATTACTAAAGTCGAGAATTGTAATCACAAAACTGTGAAAAAGCGCCGAGTTGTTACGAGTTCTTTATAATCACTCACTCACATTAACGCTGAAATATAAAATATTCCCGATTTAATTTAACAAGTATATATATATACATTAAGCAATACATTTTTACTCTTCTAAATGTGTTCTATATAATTGTTTTCTGCAAGTCTTGAGTTTCACCATTATTTTACACCAGTTCCTCTCAACCTTCACGATTTGTTTTGGTTGTTGTTAAGCACGAAACTACACAATGGGCTACCTGTGCTGTGCTCACCATGGGTATCGAAACTCGATTTTTAGCGTTGCTCATCCTTCACGAACCAAAGACAGTCTCGGGACCCTCTATTCATATTAACCTAAAGGCGGCACTGACACAGAAAAATATGTAACTTAACGAAATTTTCAAATAAAATTTATTTTTATTTAATCGCAGATAGTATCATTTTTTGTTGCTCCTAAACTATATTATGGAATACTTACGGACCCCAGGTTGAGAACCATGGTTCTACAACGTATATTCTACATCATTATTTTATACAAGTGGACTGTACAATTACTACATAATGATATGTATTCTATATATCATTTCTTTTCACAGCGCATGTTCTGTAGTATTGAACACTATTTTTTGTACAACATTTTATTTCTACAGTGTGTTTCATATCATTATTTTTACAACACACGTTCTATAATATTCCTTCAGTATAACGTGTATTCTATACCATTATTTTTCTCTAAAATTTAATGCATTTTGTAATTACAACTCTGCTTGTGTGTTATTATTATTGTTTTATAACATGTGCTTTATATCATCTTCTATGCAACATGTGTTATACATACCAATCTCCTAAAAATTGTGTTCTGAATAAATACTCTATCTTATTATATAACATTTCAAATCTTTTTGTATCATTATTCTTTTATTGTGTTAGTTCTAAATAATTGCTTTTCTGGTAAATGTATTTTCTTTCGTCAAATTTACAAAAAAACTAACTCTTAAAACATTTTAAAGCTGTACTGTCATTCTTTGTTATCTGAGAAAAGATTGACACATTAAAATTGCCAACTATTATGTATACGTTAAACAGTATGGTAAGAAGCAAAAGAAAGAGACGAATCTTAGACTTCGCTGAAAAAAGAGTTCATTGACTCCATAAAATGCCACAAACAAAGCTTTTCTCTTGTGTGCGCAATTACGAATACGGGTCCCACATGGCAAGAACCTTTCAAGTGACGTGCTGAGAGTATCGTTTTTATACGGTGACCTCGTGTGTGCGTTCACAAGTCGTTTTTTTTTGTATTATTGTTCGCGTCCTCGTGCTAGTAGAGTTTTCAGCTAACCTCGTGCTTGTAATGTTTTTAGATAGACCGAATGATTCTAAAACACAAGCAGCTTTATCTAGCGACTTTCAGGGTTAGAATAAAATCACAGGACGACACGTAACCCATAGTACATAAACGTTAAAAAAATGAAAGGACCTCCAATGAATCGATTTTTAATTTATGTGCCGATCCGATCCTTACGAAACGTTTACCTTAAAAGCAACTTGGGCTTTTACACTAGAACATGTGGTTCCGTTTCATGTTAAACCCTTGACATTTGTGCTGATACCCATCTTCGTTCAGTTAACACAAAAACAACTGCTTCTCCTAAAGAAGAGGAAAACACATGATATGGGTGTCTCAACGTTGGAGACAAATTCGAAAACTCTTAAATGATACAAAGCTTCATTTACACCTGTGATTTACTAGTTGTTGTGCTGAATAAGCTAAGCTACCTAGGGCATTCACCTATTGTAATAAGTTTGGTAGGCCGTGTTCACGTGGCATGGAAAAATGACTTGTAACGCTATTTCGTGAGTCACTTGCGGGGTGGCGTCACAAGTGAGAGTGAACGTTCTTGTTATTTCTCATATCTACGAAACCGGTTTCTGGCTGTCGTTGTACCTTGTATAATAAGGTTGAAAAGCTAAAGGTTCGAAGGATACCTCCTTCAGTGAAACCAACAGAACATTGGCCTTTGAGGGTTTATATATATATATATATATTTTTTACACTGCACTTTTTTATTGCTATAAATGCTATAGGGGTCACGTTTGGACGAGCTGGGATTCCGTCTACCTATCAGCGTCATAGAAAGACCCTGAAGTCAGAAATTGATTACCATACTACGGTAGAATACTGAAGTAACGAAAGCAAAAGAGTTTTTTGTGTTTTTTTTTTTCAGCTCAGCCTATTAGATTAGATTGATAGAAAAAGAGCTGAGTCAAGGTCGCGATGATGTGGAAAAAAATAAAGCATAGTCTTCTGTATCAGTGGTTCTCAAATTATTTTAGTGTGAGACTCCCTTGATACGAATAAAAAAGTTTGAAGACCCCCAACCTATAACATTAGCATGGTGATTGAAAAACAGTGCCGTAGTAAAAACAATAACATCTCCTTTGATATACTGTATCATTTAATTAATTGATTATAATTTTTATCGGTTTGTTGTTTATTTCGAATTGAAATTAATTCAGCATCGTTGTTTTTGGCCCAATTTTGGCGGCCCCCAGAAAAAGCGCCACATATTCCGCCATTCTACACATGCTGTTGTAAATATATTGATAATGTAAAAATACTTAAACAGGTAACGGAAAAAAGATGAACTAAATATAAAAGAATCCTACGAAATTGTTAAAAGCAAAATGAACATAAATAGCGATTTAGGCCAAGGAGCCATGGATGTATATTTTTAGAAATCGCTGTTGTAGATGGCGCCACTGTAAAAACATTATAATTATTCAGGTACAGAGGTATAAAAATAAAACTTCATGTGTACTTCGTGGTTTATTCTCCCGAAGATGGTGGAATTATTTCCACCGAAACACGTAGAGTTTTAAAGTTTTTTTAACTTATATTTTGTAAACTTTACAAATAAATTATCGTGCAAGTGAGAAAACATTGATGTCTCGTTTGATTAATTTTATCTAAAAGTTTTTGCACAAAACTGTCTGTTTTACGTACTGAAAAAATGCTTTGTCTTGCCTTGGCAATTTTTTCAACAGCCACACTTTCCAGGTTTGAGATAATTAGGATAAATACATTGCTTTATTGGATATCCTACACATTTGAATGTTACAAAAACCACTCGGGTTGTTAGATAGCTTGTATGCTCAATCTTGTCCCGGTTGTTTGAGGTTTCAGGATAAATGTTTCCTTTTTTTTTTTTTACTCGTCCATAACGCTCACAGAGATTCTAAGTTACAAGATACTACCTAAATCTTCTGGCTACACAAGCTGCCATTATAGAGAAAAACACTTATCGGGAGTATACAGTTGCATGATGACCCCTCCTCTAAGCCAAGAAAACGTGATCTTCATAACACGTGTTTTAAAAAATGGGTTTTAGGAACGATTATAGATCCGTTGTACCTGATGAACCGGTATGGAAACAACAGTGCCAACAGATTTTTGAGAATTGTGTATCCAGAGCAGTGGTGAAAGTAAAACGGTCCGGTACCGAGTACCAGCAAATATTTTTGTCAAAATCATTTTATGTTTCGCTTCATCATAGCGATTTTTAACAATTTTGTTGGGTGTCATGTTACATTGTTTTAAAATATACTGCTTTTCAGGCTTCACTCCCAGTTAGGTTGGAAGCACATACGTGATTTAAGTTCTATTTTTGATTCCATTTTAACATAAAGAAAATGTTTTCAATTAATTAATTTCAATTAACTCAATAAATTAATTTCTTTCTTTTTCATATTAACTGTTGTTGTCGTTAGTGTTAAAATGTGTATATTCAAGTGTTGTAGCTTCGTTCTGCATAAATTAGCAATGTTGATTTGCATAAAACGTGTATAAGTAGGAGGATGGGGAGAAAGGGCAAACAGTACTACCGAACCTAGAAGAAAATAGCCACTTTCTCCACTGAATTAGAGTGACTAATGTTGTAGTTTCTAGCAGCTAGAGTAGCTAATGACGTAGTTTCTAGCAGCTAGAGTAGCTAATGACGTAGTTTCTAGCAGCTAGAGTGGTTAAGGACGTAGTTTTTAGCAGCTAGAGTGCAACATTAGTTAGTTTCTAGCAGCTAGAGTGGTTAAGGACGTAGTTTTTAGCAGCTAGAGTGACTAATGTTGTAGTTTCTAGCAGCTAGAGTAGCTAATGACGTAGTTTCTAGCAGCTAGAGTGGTTAAGGACGTAGTTTTTAGCTGTCAGTGTAGCTAATGACCTAGATTCTAACAGTAGCATCTAGTGTCAGGTGAGGTCAATTACAAATTTTTCATTAGTAATAACCAAATACAATATATACAAAATAAATGTAATTTTAATTTACATAAAAAGGTTATTCAATTAGTAACTAGACCGAGTAGAACCACAATAAAAGCTTCTGACATAGCACCAATAGAGTTATTTACATTCTGGCATGAAAAGGCAACTTAGGTAATCAGGCCAACTACTTTTAAGTGTGAACTATACAGGTGATTTCCACACACAATTCCTTTTTATTTTGAACTGGCCACGCAAGTTTTTTCTACTAGAAATCATGAAAAAACACTATCTTCTTACTTTTACAGGTAAAAATGGAGATACAATTACTTTATTGTTGATTTTGACAAAACCATAAAACAAGTTTTTACAATCATTAAATTGTTCAGCATTTCGAGATTTATACATAATAATATATTGATACCTCCCCATCTGCTAGAAAGAAAAGAACAATATTGTGTACAGATCCAAATAAACCTTGCATCTCATTAGCCATAGCTCAGCTTTGTATGGGGTTGGAGTTTGCTTTTGTGCGCATTTGGTGACCTTTACAACATCAACAGCATCAAGTTGTAATCACTTGCAACAGTTTAACCTATGCAAAATATTTTGGGGTATTTAATGATGAAAAAAAAAAAGATACTCAGTCACAAAAAAATAAATTGTGTGCATCCCATTCTTCAAAAATGTCACCCGGAGGGCCAATGGTAATCTCACAGACTTACAATGCTACAATCCGGGGTTCGATTCCTCGCAATTGACAGAGCGCAGGTAGCCAGTTTTGTAGCTGTGTGCTAAAGCACACAAATACTTTTTTTTTATCAGAATTGAAAAAATTAACGCCTAACAACAAATATTCTGTGAAGTAATATTTTCTGGTTTGGGCTGGAACTGATGACAACTGTTCCTCATTAGTCAATTCTCGAATTCAGGAGGAACGAAAGGAAACGCCGTTCAATTGTAAAAGTAAATAACAGTTTCATCCCCCTTGTTAGCAGAATGATGCGTACGGGCGTAGAGAGGGGGTAGGTTACGAGACTGAAACTGCGCTGACTGACTTTGCCTCCATGGAGTCACGTGTGTGAAGCTACAGTTGTACCGATTCAAACTAGACAACAAAAATATCGCTACTGAAAATTAATGGTGCTTATTTCAAAAATGTAGTCAGAATTTCTCCATCTCTTCTGGATTTTGAGTTATCTCAATATTTTATCAGCACGATATGAAATATCATGCAATCAACTCGGTACAATAGATGTGTGCCGTGAAATTAAGTTTATTTGGACAGTTTAATGGGTAAAAGGCATACATTTTTGATAACTTCAAACACTGACTGTATTGTATTGGTGTAAAAGTCCAAATATAATTTTTATATATATTATTTGTTCTCGATATAATTGTTGCGAACTGCAACACTTTTGCTTCATTCCTACGTGCACCTGCTTCGCCCGGGAATCACGTACTCAGTTTGATAAAACATTCGAGAAGTCTCTCGACTGAGCATAAAATGAGCAGAGTAAAACACCTCTCTCTCTCAGTTGCCTCTTACTCACTCAATTGGTCATTTTGTCTCGCTCCGTGCACAGTCAAAATAAAGTCTGATCTTCTTCCTCGCATTATACCCGCGATATAATCAAATTCTGCAAGACTTTACTTTTTTTTATCTTTTAAACTATTTCTGTAAACATAAATTATTTTATATCTTTTAGAAAATTGTTTGAAATGCTGGCTACCTAAAATTCAAGAAAAAGTCCGACAATGAAAAAAAAATCACCTAAACAGTTTCTGCTTTATTTGTGGAAAATATATTACAGTTTCACGAAGGAAAAACCATCACATACAAAGAAAAGGTAGCTTACTACCACTATTTTGGGTGTAAAATTGGTGAGCAAGAAAAGCATTGGACTCCACATGTGTGTTTGTATAGTTTGCACACCTGCCTTGACACAGTGGCCGAATAAGAATAGAGCAAGTATACCATTTGCAGTTCCCATGATATGGTGTGAGCCCAAAGATAATCTAAGTGACTGTTATTTTTGTATGACTAATGTTTCTGGATATTCAGGCAAAAGTAAACAATATATTAAACATCCAGATATTGCATCTGCAATAAAACTAGTAACCTCATGTTGATGGTCTTCCAGTGCCACATCAACCAGTAAATTGGGAAACAAAAGAGTTATTCTGCAAAGCAAACAATAAATCGTCTTTATCCTCTTCATCAAATAATTTTTTCCTGTGGCACTTCAACTAAACTGCCTCATCTGATAACACAAGAAGAGCTAAATTATCTGAGTCGTGATTTGTTTCTATCAAAGCAGCATGGGGAATTTCTTTGCTTTCATTTACAGTGATATATTATATGAGCTCTAGGAACAAGAGTTTCAATTTACCGAAGTCACTATCAAAATCTTTTTCTCACTGCAGCATGCAAGATACTTTGTGTTTCTGTACAAATGTTGATATACTAATGGAAGAATTAGGTACTGAACATTATCCTCAAGAATGGAGACTTTTTATCGGTCCATCTAAAATTAGTCTGAAAGTTGTACTTTTCCACAATGAGAACATTAGGCCATCGAATCCTGTTGCTCATACTGTGAACACGAAAGAAACTTACCATAGCACGAAGATTATACTTGAGGTCATCCAATATGATCACTACAGGTGGAACATCTGTTGGTGATATAAAAGTTATTGCACTCCTGCTAGCACTGCAGAGTGGGGTATACCACACATTGTTGCTTTTTGTGTCTCTGGGACAGCCGAGATGATACAAATAATTTTAAAAAGAGGTAATGGCCAGTGAGAGATAATTAAATACCAGGGAAACAGAATATCGAGTATCAACCTTTAATGGATCCTCAAAATATATTTCTGCTCCCACTTCAGATTAAACTGGGATTCATGAAGAATTTTGTAAAAGGAATGAACAAAGTTGGTAATGGTTTCATATATCTGTCTGATAAGTTTCCAAAAATCAGTGAAGCAAAAATGAAATGGGGTATTTTTGTTGAGCCATTGATTCAGGAAGAGCTGATAGATGATGATTTTGAAACAGTACTCAATCAAAAAGAACTTGCTGCTGGAAGTCATTCAAATTGGCTGTCAAAACTTTTTTAGGAAATCACAAAGATGAAAACTATACTATGATGATTGATGATATGTTCGAGAACTACAGGAAATTGGTGTCTAGAATGTCACTAAAGATGCAATTCTTACATTCCCATTTAGAGTTCTTTCCAAATGATCTAGATGCAGTGAACTATGAGCATGGTGAGCGCTTCCACCAAGATATTTTTACAATGGAACAGCAATATCAACGACTGTGGAATCCGGCGATGATAAGAGATTACTGTTGGTTCTTACAGAATGAAAATAAGAATATACACAAATGGCGCAACTAGTCAATTGGATAGTTTGTAACAAAAAATAAAAAATAATACTATGATGAAAGTTTTGAACATGGCCTTAATGTATTTCTAGTATATAATCTTATTATACTCATTGCTTTTTAAAACTGGTATTACTATTATGAATTGTTTTTGAACACTCTTAAATGCAAACGTTATTTTCACGATACATAAAGAATATTTTGAATAAATCTATCATAACTCGAAAACCAGAGGCGATCAGTAATTTCAACATGATTTTCAGAATCAGCATCGTCAAATTACCCAGAAACAATTACATTTTTACTAATAGCAGAGAAAATATTTTTGTTGTTGCCCGGTGCCAAATACGATATCCATCA
>NW_013665835.1:620878-632164 GCF_000517525.1 Limulus polyphemus | reverse complement strand
ACACACACACACACACATGTATATATGTTTGTTTGTAGTTAAGCACAAAGCTACAAAATGGGCTATCTGTGCTCTGCCCACCACGGTCTTCGAAACCCGGTTTCTAGCGTTGTAAGTCCGCAGGCGTTCCGCTCTGCCACTGGGGGACATGCATATAGATGAGAGTACAAGTATAGTGGACACTTCATTATATTTACAGAGTCCCCCTTGTTCAGTAATTACAGTTTGATGAGTACTACTTTAAGTTTAAATGGATTCAATGGGCTTTCATACTGTTCTGAAACCATTTCTAAACAAGATGTTGTGGAGAAAAACCCATACTAAACTAAAAAGCAAAAAACTGATATATATTTTAAATCACTTCTGTTTCCGAAAACAGGTTTTTGACAGTGTTTATAATTAGAGTTAGTATATATAATTATTGAGTTTACGTACATAACTTTGTTTTGGTTAGAGTGTGTCATAAGATTTAAAATGATTTTATTTTCATGTTCTTGACTGTCTGTTTGTTGAAGAAATTTGATTTGTATTCTGTAGTTTAAAATGCCCACAATGGTATGTCTGCGGACTTATACTGCCAGAAATCGGGTTTCGGTACCCGTGATGGGCAGATCACAGATAGCCATTTATGTGGCTTTGTGCTTAATAGCAAACAACAACGTAATTTAAAATTAAAAAATATATTCTATTGTGTTGTATTATCTTACGAAACAACTCGACAGTAGTTCCTACTAGTGCACAGGTTAGTCTTGTAGAAGAAAACAGGATTTTGGAGATGAAAAACCTGGGTTCTATTCCGTGCGATACCACAAAATATTCCCCGCGTTTTAATCTATAGGAATGTTATATGAGTGGCAATCTTTCCTTTAGTGTGAAAGATGGGTGATATGTTCCTGCCTTCGCTTTGGTTAGTGGTTTAAAACCACAAAATATTCCCCGCATTTTAATCTATAGAAATGTTATAAGAGTGCCAATCTTTCCTTTAGTGTGAAAGATGGGTGGTATGTTCCTGCCTTCGTGGTTTAAAATTACCATCATTCTTTAGGAGCCAAAAATAAAACATTCTGATTCTTCTTCATGCGTAGAAAATGAATTTTCTTGTTAAAATTTTAGATTGTTCAAAACCCCGTATGAAAAAAAACTTTGTGCCATGCCTGCTCGTTTTATTATTTTTATAGATCCTAACATAGCGTAAAATTACACAGACAATTGTTGTAACAAATATCAACGATTCTTTTTGTTTGTTGTATTTAATTTCGCTTTGGCTCATGTATGTGAAGCAAATTACGTTTGCTATTGACTGCTATATAATAATTTTACTCTCCGACAGCAGACTGATAACAACAACAAAAAAACTAGTATTTTTAAACTAACTATAGAGCAAGTCAATTGGAAATTCAACATTAATATGGACATTTCGGAATGTTCACAGATACTGTGTATTATTCACATTTCTAAAAGAACCACAGAACACAAATCCTGTCACAAAAAAAAAGCGTTCCTTACATCACTGTACCACCTCTACGATCTTTCACCACAAGTTTCTTCCACAATTTTACTTTATCTTCAGTCCAGATAAAAGCGGAACACAACTCATCAGACCATACCATGCACTCCCGTACTTTCCTGTTGGCATAAGAGACACGCGAATTTTCAGACTGGTTGACTGTTGTGATATTGCAAACGGTTTTGTAACGTCCTTTGCAGGCTGTAGTATAATCCTGATCGTTATTTAATGATTCATTCAGTTGAGACGTAATCAGAGATATTTTGCACTTTACAAGTCTTTATTTTCTTCGATTTGTCACTCGCAATTGGAGGCTAAATATTCTCCTAATGGAAAATGTATTAGATTTCGTTTGAAGCTATTGATGGATCCTAAAGACATGTCTTTGAAAAGCTAGTCAAAAAGTGTTTGATAAAAATGTTCCTGTTAAATAGGCACCCATTATCATGCTCCTTGAAAAGTCGGAGAGAGCATTAATCTTACCATAACCCTGCAGACTACTAATAATATGACTACACGTATATGCGTTTATATGCCTCAAGCAATCACTTAAACACATCATACGATAGTCTATTGTGCTTGTCCATTATCCAAATAAATAATTGTCCTACATGTATCTTCGATGGGTCCTACTACAGTGGCCAGTCAAAATAGATGTGTAGTTAGAATCAGGAATGATTATTCTTAAGATAAAAGTTTAAATAGAAATTCTGACACAAGAAATTGTAATAAGATACTACAAGTGTATATACTTGGCAAAATGCCAGTATTCATCACTATGAAATATATAATATAATTATGTAAAATAGTTATTATGTCTATGCCAACATCTTTTACGCCCTCGCGAGAAACTTTTATCTCTTGGAGTTCATTCTTGCAATGTTCTATGTTGTCTTTTATTTGTGATGTTGGTATTGATTGAAAGGTTAATGTTAAATGTTCGCAACTCTTATACTACGCTAACAAAATAAATAAAACTTAAACGTTAAACCAAAGTCCTTTTCAAGAAAAAAAAATACAATATCGTAGTCCATTTTTTTTTCATAAATTATAACGTTCACAGAGATTTTCATCTTTTGGTAGGAAATAAACTCGCGAATTTATCTTCAATACCCACAAAAAAATTCACGTTTTCGTGACTTCATAGCATATAAACTACCAGTTTAAAATATTAATAATCCAGCAAAGCACATTACTTACAATAACATAGTTTGTCAAGCACTACCGAAACTATTCGTCACAGCTACCTGCACCCAACACTTAACAGTCTTGAACGACCGAGGAATAATAGATCACTAACGAATGATAATTTTGGTCATTCACCTGTTTTTGTTTCCTGAGGGAATATCAGATTTTCATCATTTAAAACCAATCTTCGTGGTATTACCGCAACACGTTCTTACAGGTAACTCGAGGTTTGCGGATGCACGAGGCCCTTGTTGGGTTAGTTATGAAGGCCATCGTACCCTTGACCTTGAAGATTTCTCTCCTCCCTCTAGTGACAAAACAAAAAAGAAGCCATAAGACTGATATTTTTCGTAATTTCTATGCTGTGTTTACTGAATTGCTAACACTATGATTAGATAGGTATTTAAAACTGAAGTTCGTTTACAAAACCGAATTTTTCCGATTTTGTAAACAGCAACAACAAAAACTATCAGACAAATGCTTCGGGTGTTTTTTGTTTATTTGATTAGCTTAAGTATTCATAAATGCAGATTCCTAAAATTTAAATATTAATCAAGGAAAATCAATAATTATTTTCACGGGGTTGTCTAAAAGTTTCATCGTTTCCATGCAAATAAGAAAAAAAAAGTTTTTACGTAATCTTAGACTTGAGCTACAGTTTTAGGAAGTAAATGAATTTAAAATGTATCCTGGGAGTATCGATTTACTGTACTTTACTATAATTAAATCACTGAACATTTCATCCCACTTTTCGGTTCTCATTCACCGAAAGTCAAACTAGCATAATAAATTTTTGTTTATTCATTTGTTTTAGTGTGAACTGTTGAGTTTGCCTGACCTTTAAGTAGGTTATTCCATTGTACTTCTTTAGGCAAACTAAGATTCTCTTTTTTCGTTGATAAACATACACTATTAAAGTAAGTAAGTGCTATTAAAATTTACAAATGGAAAGTTCTTAAGGAAGAAAATTAAAACCTATTAAGGCCGTGGTATTTCACTGAATGTAATTCGTGTTTCTTTTTTTAAATATTTTATAAGCTTATTTTTACACGCGGCAAGGCGGCTCATAGAACGGCTGTGAGTTTTTCATGTGCAAACTTTTAGCTCATAGCTCTGTCATCTCTTGACCGAATTGCAGTTTTGAACTCAGGAGGTCAAACCCTTTCGATTGATATATACGACCACGCCCAAGGTCTCATAGGTTATTTTACTCTAATCCTGCCTAAAAGAATTTCAAGTGCCGTGGGTATTGAAGATTCCCTCTTGTTTATAATAAATTATGTGCGTCAGGGGCACCTCTTTGGGTCAAAGGTCTGAAAAGTGAAACAAAGCATAGTTTATTAACTATGAAAACATATGGCAGCTTGATCGTCGTGGGATTGTCACACAATTCATACACAGAAAAATAAAAACCAATTTTTATTTTTTGTTCGCTTATTTTATAAATCCAGATAACGAACGTCAAATTAGTTCTATCATTGCACGGTCATGTGTAGGAACAGAAACATAGAAACGGAATCGTTTAATTTGGTAGTATAAACTATATTGTGCTTTTCTTAGAATTGTTTATCATCTTGTAGGTAGATAAGAGTAAATGACTTTGAAACCTCTTGTTCTTTTCTTTCTAACAGATTACATGAAGAAACGTAAACAATCCCAGATACATATTCGTAACAGTGACCCTGACGTGAGTGTAACAATGGGAAACAAGTTTCCTCGAAGAGCCTCGTCCTGAACTGGCACGGTGAGTTTGTTTGCTATCTCTCAGTGGCTTGATGGTTCGAAACGCGATACTAAAGTTTCTGCTGAAACTACTTGAAACGTTTTCACTATAATTATCAGCCATTGTTTAAAATGTTATTTTTTTTTATCAGGTATTGTTAAAACATTAACATTTAGTTCGTGTCTTATAATTAACTTTTAATACTAGGTTTCATCGAAGAGCATCGGTTCTTGTATTGTTTTTATTGTGAAACTATATAACACTTATATACTGGGTTTTACACGTTAATTAGCAAGGTGGGTGGATTTCATGTTTTATTAAACTGTCTTATGACAATCGGCATGAAGATCATGTTTATGTGTTTAATGTAAAGAAGACTATCAAATGAGGATTATATATTCGAAACTGAACTACATTGCCGGAAACGCTATTCATAAAAGGACTTTAGGACCACAGAAAGGAGACTATTTCATTAAAAAATACTACCTCAATTATTAATTATCTTCCATCCCCAAAATATAAACAACGCATTCTAAAATTTAAATATACACAAATTAAACTTTCATTTGTCTTAAAATTTTCGCTCAAAGCTACATAAAAAGGCATAACCGACCCCAATTTTAAATTAATGCTCTAGAGATGTAAGGCAGCTAGTTAACATATCTCCTGTCTGACAGAATAGTGCGATTTGACTGTTTGTCTTATAACACACCCACGGCTCCAAAATACGAAGCAACGTATTGCGGGAACGGAACGCGAACCATGAATCCTAGGATTTACAGTCCGGTCACATTAACCACAAGTCACTTCGGCCACAACAGTGAAAGACACGGTTAAATAAAATCTCAAAGACTAACATTTAATAAAGAACCATTATAACCATAAACATTTATGCTGGAAAATGTTAATTTATATTAATATTAAAACACAAATCTATCAATTTTAAAACAAGCTTACAGTTAAATAGTGCGTTTTTCTTATACATTTTATAAGTATTTTCAGTTAGACATGAAATGATCCTTGAGTCTGATTATATTCTGAAAGAATTAAACTTGAATCTGAATGAGAAGCATCAACATGGTTCACCCTCGCTACTTGAACATTAGTGTTTTAATCTTTGAAGGTAAACAAACACTAGTGTTAAATAGAAAACTATAATAAACAAACAGTTGATCAGCGCGTAACTAGCGATAATCTTACTCGGATTTTCAAGTCAGTCCAAGTTGATCATTTTACTACGCAGTGAGCTTGAAAGAAATGGTTACTTGCTAAATATCACAGGATGGTACTCAAGGGAAAGTTTCAACAGGGAAATCATTTAAACATGCATTTAATCACTAACCTTTATGTCATAATAACTTAAGTATAACCTATGGGATAAAGGGTTTCCTTTCTTTTTTTCAATAAATTATACAAATTATTATTGTAAAAAACGCCAGCGCTAGTAAGTACAAAGCAATATGTACATTTTATTCCAGATACATACATACTATATTATCACATGTACATTTATATTTAATATTGAATTACAGCTAAATCCATGTTTAATTGGAGTGAACACTATTGCGTATAGGATTTCAATATCGAATGATTGGTTTGTAAAAAGGGGGAAGTTTTACGTCTTTCTTAATGCTTTCGTAAGCTGATTATGAAAACAGTGAAACTAATGTATCTTTTTTTTTATAATGAGATAGTTACTTGAAATATAGCTTAACATTAGTCATTTCACTACCTGTCAAGATAACAATTTGAAATCAGACGTACACACTTACGAAAGTAATCAATCACACACGTTTCAATTTCCTGTTCAGGCACTTCTGCTAAAAAAAAAAGAGGAGATACGAATAAAGAGAAGATGTAAACGGAATTTACTGTACACTATTTTTATTAACTAACATCTCTCACAAAACTTTTTTTTTGCGAAAATTCTCAAATCAATACAAAATAGAAAGAGTTTGTTAAATTTTGTCGGATATTTACGAAAGCTACTCCGGGACGACCTGCGCCAGACGACCCTAATTTTGAATGTATAGACTAGAAGTAAGGCAGCTAGTCAACAACACCTATCGCCAACTCTTGTGTTACTCCCAACTGATCCATTAGTCCTCCAGTGAGTCAGTAGTAAGTTCACGGACTTGCAAAGTTATAAGCTAGGGTTTCGGTTCCCCGAGACGGAAAGAGTGCCCATTTTGCAACTTTGAACTAAAAATGCAAAACAACAACTGACTGAATATGGAGGACTGACTGTCACTCTTAAAAACCACTCAAGGTACCAAAGTTCGAAGCGCCATTGTTTTTTTTTTTGCGGAAACGGGACCGGTAGGTTGGTATTGAAAGTAAATTTGCAAAATTTTTTGTTACTTATGGTATTTCGCACTGTTACCTTTTTTGGTTAATCTTTTTTTTTTAAAAAAAAAGATAAAACGGAAAGTTTCGCACTATTAATTCAAATAAAATACTCGCTTTCAACTAGATAATAAAAACGATATTCTATTTACATTTTTCATATAATGTGAACGCTGCACTTGGTATATAATGTGTAATACACAGTTAACGAAATACAATTTGAAAGTATTTGGATCCCGTAGCGTATTGTGCTCTCATTTTTTTACTATAACAAATGTCAAGATAAACCACAAACCACTGGTTTTTATTCGGTCTTGGTAGGCAAAGCTACACGAGGGCTATCTACTCTAGCCGTCCCTAATTTAGCAGTGTAAGACTAGAAGAAAAGGAGCTAGTTATCACCACCAACCGCCAACTCTTGGGGTACTCTTTTATCCACGAATAGTGGGGTTGACCGTCACATTATAACGCCACCACAGCTGAAAAGGCGAGCATGTTAGATGAGACGGGGTTTCGAACCCGTGACCCGCAGATTGCGAGTCGAGCGCCCTAACCACCTGGCCATGCCGGGCCTACAATTGAGCCTTCTTCAAGTTAAATCGATAACGATTTGCGAGTTTACTTCTTTTTTTTCTTTTTTTTTACTGTAGAAAGTGTTTAGAATAAATACATTTCTATTCGTTATCACTGTAAAACATCACTAGTTTTTTACTTTTTAAAAATTTTATCTGTTATTTCTAAAACCGCATTTCTTTCAAAAATAAAATATACAAAGTTCTCAAAATATTTTATAGTGAAGTCTTTTTATGTAACCATTACCCACTGCTTTCGGTCATGAAAAAGGTTTTCGTTATTGGGTGTCATTTTATTTTGTATTTTCATTATTTTTTATATCGATAGCCTTAATAATGTAGTATATATATGAAACAGACATCTAGATATCCAAAATATGTTCTTTTCTATATCCAATTGTAATAGAAATGTCAGGGAGATATTTGAAAAAAATTCTGATAGCATACTTGGTGAGAGGAGCGGGTATGAAATTTGAAAATTCTGTGCACATATGTTAAATATTTGTTGCATTTAATAAAGATTATGATGAATTTTCAATGTTATTTTTCAACCTATAAAAATAGAAATATCTTTATATCAAACGTTGGGCTAGGTGTGACCTAGTGATTGGTTTGCCAAGCTGAAGATCAAAGGTCCAAGGTTCGAGTTTACTATACTTGTACTTTTTTTTGCTATTTGCTTTCACTGGTTATATCAGATTTTCTTAGTACAAAAGCAAACTTGGAAGAACATTAGAAATAATCTTAAGCAAATCTATAGAAGGATGAATATCCATTAAATCCTATATACAAAAGAAATAACTATAAAATTTTCAATGTCTCGTTCACAGGATACTATACGCGCTGAGCTTGATCTATTGGTTAGCGTGCTGGGCTGCATAATTTCAGGTTCAAGTCGCAAGCCATAATATGTTACTAAATATGCGAGTTATAAAAGTGACAATCATACTCTCTATTCAGCGAAGAGTAAAAACTCAAACAGTAATTTTAATTTACTTTCGAGTTTGTTTATAAAAGCAAGATATAACAAATGATTTCATTTTCCATTCAGCATAAAGGGCGTTCAAGGATCGAAATGACGTGGGAAAGAAGACAAGAAACTTCAACCCTACATATAGTTTACTTAAACATTCTGAACTAATACTAAACCCGTCAAAATACTACTATAATTACTTTGTCAAAAAAACAAAACAAAAAACATATAAGTACTTTAGTCAGACAATGATAATATAAATGTTGATGCTCAATTTTGACCTGAAATATAACTCCTTCACGGGAATCATATCAAGGTGTAACATCTTTTATTTATCATTCTGCCAACTAGTGAAAGGTTTATGACACTTACAACACGTTACTTTGAGTATGCTCTTGAGCTTGTACTTAAACACAATAAGTAACCATTGCCTTCCAAGTCTAATATTTTGTTACCTCTAGGGTGGGCAGGTATAAATGTGTTTAATTGTGTATCTATTTTAACGTTGTGTGTTATTTATTTATTATTTCAACTTCTTATTTCGTTAGATGAACAACAGTGAAAACATTCCTAACACTCGTATTTTCTTCAGGAAGGATATGTTACATTACGGTCTTCCCCTGGTTGAGAAAAAAAAAATGAAGATATTTTTAAGCCATTTGAAATAAGCTTTTAAAATTGATATATTCTGAATGCTCGTTTGGTTAGCTTAGAAACATGTATTGAATTATATATTTAAGTTTATTTATAACTTTGAGTTGATTATTCATGTTTTATAGAAAATTACTTTCATCACTTTTCCATTTGTAATGAATGAACTGTTTTGAAAGTTAGTTGTTTTTATGGATCACGTATACAGAGGAAAGAATAATAGTACTTTATAAGACGTTTTTAAATGTTACTGCAAAAGTATGTTGCTGCAGACACGGCCATGTACCACGGGCAACATATTTAACACCTATATATTACTGGTTCACAGAGAATCTCTAATAACAAGACAAAACAATATCACAGATGAACTTATGACTGGAAGAATATGTCTCAACTCTTTATGGAAAAGTATATTCAGACAGCGAGATTGTTAACAGATGTAGAGCCAAAGGAAGCAATAATCTGAAGAAGGGGACCTTCAGTGTTCACCTTGGAAGCAAAAACAAAATTTGCATGGCAGAGCTTGTAGAATAATCAGATTCCGAAGCTACACCTCAAGCCAATTCGGAGAAACGTCTTCATGTAGTGTTTTTTAAGAAAGAGAATACTCCAACTAAAAACAAAAATAAAACATTATGACGAAGTCAAGTATACTCCTTGTTCCATTAAAAAAATAATAAACGAGGATTTGAAGCTGACGAAGGCTCACCGAGCTCAAACTTAAATATTTTATTCACACCTTAAAATCAAGAGCTGTTTTCATTAGAAAGGTGACCGAAGAAACTAGGCTTTCAATAAACTCACTCAAATGTTCATGTTCTCCGATGAACTTTTGGTCTTGAAAGTCAACATCCATGTACAACGGAGAGGCTGCGGAAAACTTGTCAAACTGTGCATCTATGAATGACCTTATCGTCCTTTGCTGAACCTTGTTATAATGAAAATTGCGATGTCGAACCATGGCTATCAGGTTGAGGACGATCGATGGTAGAGGAAGAAGTTTCAAGGCAGCAAGTTTTTTGTTCCATAGCTGTAACTTAAGATTGAATACCAGAAACGTTCATGGTCAGATAGTCTCCCTTCATCCTGCACCTGCAAGTGATTTAAATCAAATATAATTGACAACAATGGAAATAACCCTGAAAGGCTGAACCAGGCAAAAAAAACAAAAAAAAAACACACACACACACAACAAAAAAAAAGACAAAAAAAACGGAGTTGCATCGACAACAGCGAAGAGCCCATTCAGGAGACAATGGAAAAGAACTCTGATAGATAGACACATATTAGGGGTCTACATCCATGGAAGAAAAGCCTAGGGCGTTCTAGCTAATATAATTACTCAAAAAGTAGAGTGATATTTTAGTTTGAGTAAATAGAACCGAACTTATGTAGAACGGTGAGTATTTGAAAAAAAATTGTTTTATTGGAGTGACAGGAGGAATCCTCTGGAACCAATTTACTACAGTAGCAAGTCCTGAAGCCTCATGATAATTCGGAGAATTAAAAATAGGATCATGGGGAGTTCTTTCTAGCTAGCACGATCACGATTACGCCATAACGTCTGACTCGTTTTATTCGTAGCAAAAGGATATGTCTTATGGTTGGAGTTTGAGAGAAGGTTGAAATTTTAACTGGAAGATCAATGTGGACGTTAAAATTTCAGGAGGAATTATGAAGAGCAACAAGAGTAACAGTGTGAGATGAAGACGAAATGAATAATGATGGGCATCCAAAATGACAAACCATATTCTTGTTGAAGAGAAAATGGAAAAAGGAAGAGAAATGACTTAGAACAACTTAGTGAAGGAGAGAAACTGGAGATTTGAATTTTTTTATTTAAACTGATTACGAGTACAAGGAAGACGTACTTATATGGGTTGAAAGGAGAATAATGCAGAATGCACTCATTATATATTTGGAAGTAGGGTTTCTCGGGTATGAAAAAATACCATGTTTAGTCATTTGGTCAGAATTTACAACAACTTTGACTAAGGTTGTGATTGCTCTAACTTTTCTGGAAGAACTTCTATATACGAACCATGTGTAGTAGACCAAATGTAGTCTTATAGCAAGGATAAATCTTCCCCGGTAGAGATCTAAGGCTCTACCTAACGCAAAAAAATACACTTAAGACCATTATTACTCACATGAGAATGACGAAATACAAATAAATCGAGGTAAGATCAAGGAGAACAGAGGTGTATATAAATAACAGGCTTTGTAGACTAAACTAGAATACATTTTTTTTTTTTTTTTGGAATCAATTTTTTTCAACAATAAACTGAGCACCAGACAAATAAAATCAGACATCTGGTAAGCACAG
>NW_013665835.1:609707-620413 GCF_000517525.1 Limulus polyphemus | reverse complement strand
GAACTGGAAAACCAGAAATGACTGAGAAGAAGGTTTAAGAATAAACCAAAAACACGAAAAGAAATATGAACAAAAATAAAAAGCGAGCACAAATAGATAAAACGGCTGACGTAGATAAAAGGCTTAAGTATAGTAGGACAAAACATGTTTATTAAATGGAGGGAAACATAATAAGCTATAGCAAATGAAAACAAACAATATTAGATCTGGAGCATTATTCTTACAAAAGTGTGATTAGCTCTTGGTAATCCTAAAGGTTTTGAACAGAAGCCCCCGGTCCGTCTTTATTTTGTTGTTAAATTACAATTCCCTGCAAACTGTAACAGTTTTATATAATTATTTGAGAGTGCTAATTTTAGTCTTGAAATGTATGAAAAGTAGAAAAATAGGAGGAGTTATTTTGGATATAAAACTTATAATTGAAGCTCACATTGAAGTATTTTTTCTTGTCTTACAGGATTTGTAGGTGAGGATTTACTGTGATAAGACCCTTTCAAGAAGAGAAAATTTGCAAGGGTTGGAAAAGAACAGAAATTCCTAATCTTACCTGCATTCTACAAATGTAGTGCTAAGTGTCAGAAGTACAAATGTGAATTTTATTTTTTAATTATTTATGTCATAGGCGTTGCTAGGTACTTAAAAGATTCGGGGCTCGGGCCCAGAACTTTCAGCGTTTGAGTGTGATATAGATCATGGTTTTCTATTCTGATTTTTAAAGAGCATCAAATTGATTTAGGGCACTATCAAATAGAATAGGGGCACGAACCCAGTGTGCCAGCGCCTAGCGACGCCTTTGAATTATGCCAATGTATTTCTTTAATATACAGGCATATTATTTCAATGAAACACGTCGATAAGTGTTAACAAATGTAAATTTTATAATGAAGCCTTCCTAATGTGAATAACAAATTTTGAATTTTTTAATAATATGACTCGGGTTATAGCAAAGGGTTCAAAATATATTTTTGTTCTGATTCCACGCATGTTTTGAAATATAGGTAGTATTAATTCGCATTATTAATTTTTTCGGATAACTCTAGTATTTTATAAAAGTAATGAAAGCAATATTTGTATAATAGCATTGAAATATTAATGACCTAACAAAATATATTAAGGGTAAACATAAAATAATGTTTAGAGTAGTGCGGTCAATTTCTTGTGTGTGAAAAGTGTTTAATTTGGATGTCATAAAATGTAATCTGTTCTTGATAACTCGTTTTGGTTATACAACATTTTACAGCTAACACGACAGTTTGTGTGATCTTACATCCAACGCAGAGGTGGGGTCATTTGATTTAAGAAATACTGGATGTATATTAACATTTACAAACAATTCATTGTTTTACCACTGATTTTTAGTTTTCAAACTAAGGAAAAACAATGTCTTAAGAATTAGTATAATAAACATGAACGTTTTAAATAAACAATATCACCAACAGATTATTTGTTTAGCAGCCTTTATCTAAAAATTGTATACAAATTGTTTTTAACATAGCCACAACTACATATCTTGTACCTGGTAATGTACTAATTAGAGCTTTATTTGACTGCATTATTTATATTAAAATGATTACCTTAGTTACCAGAGTTACGACAGTATTTACAGTGTATAAATATATTCAATAATCAACAAAAAAGTAGTAAAATATTCCATGGTATTTTAGGAGACACGAAATTTAGGGTGGCAAAAGATGATTGCACATTCGGTGAAATAAATATAATATAATTGAAAGCAGCTACTAGCAACATAAGTAATTACAACGATTAACTAGAAATGGCTTGTGACATGAATAACTACATGATGGAAAGACTAGAAATTTAAACCCAAATCCGTCTTAAATACATACAGCTCATTAATTCCTAACAAATGAAATATTAAAAAATGTGGAGTCATCATTTGACCATCCTGTATATCACAAATCATAGAATATCAAAATTTGATCAAACTTTGCTACATTTCAGTTCGTTTGGATTACACGTTTTATTCTATCACTATTTAAATTAATATTCAGTCAAACTAGCTATTTTTATCATTGTTGGTTGTCTTTACGTCGCTTACTTTTTATCCTTGTGTATTATTGTTGGATTTGTCTTTACTACAAAATTACTATTGTTATCTTCAGGAGTTTTATCGAATGATATTCTTTTAAAGCCATTTTTATATAGCTTTAACGTACTAAATAACGCTTACTGTATTTAAAAGTATGTTTTATGATTAGAAGGCTATTTCATATATTAATACAATGATCAGTAATAGTTTCGGTTTTGTTAATGTTACATCTAAAAAAAAAAACAAATTATCTTATCCCGAGATATATAAGACAGTTATAGTTGAAAATCAAAATTTTAACTGTAACTGTATATTTATTGAAATTTAATTAGTGCATTTATATCTCTCACGTTTTCAAGAGATTGATAAATAACTTAAGATGATTATTCGAAAATACCTTATGTACTTTATGTGCAGTTGTCAGGAGCATTTCGTTATAAATGAAGAGATGACAAGTAATTTTTTTGGACGAAATTAGACCTTTAAACCAGAGGGATATTGTTATCCCATGTTTGTTTGATAATGCCAGTGTGCTAAAATGTTGTTATATATTACGTAAAAAATACAGTTTTTGTAAATAAAGTCAAAACTGTGTAATTATTCTGTTTGAAAGTACAGGTCTTGATCTCAAGTGCATTGTTTTTGTCCGTGCTGTGTTGAAATCACGCGACTGTTTGGTATATATGCGTTATAGTTTTTTCTTTTGTTTTTCTCATAGAGAACTGGTGCAATTGAAACTTTGTTGTTAATTACTGAGGTGAAATATAAGAGATATTTGTGTTTTTATATTAACATAGTTATCGCAGTAAGTTTTTCTTGAAACATTTCATGTTACGGAATTTATTTCACTGTATTCGTTTTAGAAAATTATCTACTAGTTCACGTGTTTTAGTACAATTATTATCATTTTAATACTAACAAGTTCAATCTCATGTTGTTGTTTTTAGGAAACGAAGAATATATAGAGTAAAATACTTTTGTGTCGGACTAATATAACTATTACTGTCCAAACCTGTAAAAAAAAAACAGTATAATAATTTAATTTAATAACGTTTTTTCAATCATGCGTATTTCATACATTTTTGTATTTATAGTTAGTATATATGATATTATATTTGTACATATATAGGACATATAGCCACTAGCTCATTTACGTGGATAGGCTAAACCATTTGTTTTTGTCATGTTTCTACTTGGTATTAATATCAGAGTTTCTATAAACTGTATCTGTTAAATTATAGAATATAAAAATAAACAGAGAAAAGATACTTTATTTAATCCCACGAATGGCCACAAATGTGTATCTAACCGAAACTACAACAGTGTTGTTCATCTAGTATCTTTCTAACTGGAATACTACATACTTGATACAAATATAAATATTTTAAAATACCTATAACAAATGTTTAAACAGAGAAAAGATACTTTATTTAATCCCACGAATGGCCACAATGTGTATCTAACCGAAGCTACAACAGTGTTGTTCATCTAGTATCTTTCTAACTGGAATACTACATACTGGATACAAATATAAATATTTTAAAATACCTATAACAAATGTTTATATTGCCTTCTTAAAAGGTCCGTCAACGTTGGTCAGATTTAATAATTAAATGATTGAATAACCTGCACGTTTACGAGAATCTACAAATTATGTTTTTGAGCAGACCTTTTTGTACACCTAAAATTTGCTAATTTCAAAGCATTGAAGTTAAATTGAAATTGAAGTAAACTGCATAGCGTCACCTGGCCAAAAAATAAATAACAAAAACATACATACATACACACTACAATAAATACTGAAGGATCTTTTCTTTTTTATTCTCTCAGGTTAAGAAGATAAACATTGTTCCTGCTTTGTTGTAAATTATAATTTTTGTCATATCAAAGACTTAGCAATGAAAAGTTTTTTCGTTAGAATTGCAATATGATTAAAGTACAAACACTTTGTGTCTCAAAACAACATTTTTTACACGGATGAAAACAACATAATTTTTTGTTGATTTCTAATTTAACAATATACATTTTGTTTTATTTGCTTGCAACTAAAGAGAAACTAGAATGATGCTTTAAATTTCTCTAAAAATATAAAATACTAGCAGAGAAAGTTTACCTGCTGATTGGGATCACTACCTTTAGAGAACGATCTGATCGGATGCTCAGTGTGAAACCGAAGTTGAAATGCGTGCATCCTTTTCTCTTTACCAAATGTTAATTTGTATTGTAATGACCTCTCTAAGCGATTAAAAACTGACACACCATCTAAGCTGTGTCAGGTTAAAATTAAGCTTGAAGCACATGTTTAAAACCGTTAAATGAGGAGAATATATAACCAAATATATATATACCCAGAACAGACTGTAAGTTTAGTTGTTGATAGTGCTTTGAGAACAGTAATGTGTACTTAGAAGATAGATCATCGTTTGGCAGTCACTTTTATGGTGTGAAATATTATGTTTCTATTAAAGTTACTTCAGTAACAGAAATCCAGAGTGGAACATGTAGTTACACTTTTTTTTTTGTCTCCTATAAGAATTTATTAATTTAGCGACTGGAAAATTTTAGTGTTCAGCTTCTCACATAAGCATCAAATGTTTATTTGAAAGTCAGTAGATGAGTTCCAAAAAAAAAGTTTGAGGAACAGTGTACCATCGAGGTAATTATAACAAAAATAATTAAGCTTACTGTAGAACAGCGAAGGATTCCTTTTCTTTTGACGGAAAGATATCACCATGAAAAGGGGATGTTCCCCTTTGACCATGAGGAGTTTTCTATACCTTGTGAAGTCACAGTTTAGTGTTTCAAAATTATTCGCAGAAAATATTACAGGAATAAGGTTTTTATGCATTACACTGCTCTTCTTCGTAAATCCTATTATATAATTGCTATAAACTATGAAAGCCTAACAGACCAACTTATCCAATGCTATCGTAACACAACATTCTGGCTCTTCAGTCTTACACTAGCAAGAACTACTACATTTTCATTGCTAGATACTAATTGTACAAACGTAAAACTTAATTTTGAACACTAATAAAATTAAAAAAGTTTAATTTCTTCATACTATTTCCAACTTCAGCACTGTGTTCAGATGTATGTCATTATTCAAGTTGATAAGCATCCAAAATAAAAAATTAAAGAATATTTTCGATTTATTTCGGGGAATAAAGAGACCTTGTCTTTTCCTACTTATCATGTTCATCATGTTTTCTACGTTATGTAAATAGATAAAAATATTATTTGCTTTTTTTTAAAAAACGCATTAATTAACGAATGGTAATTTCAAAGTGGATCTTTTGAACTTTATTTGAATATAGTTTCTATGTAGGAAATGAAAAAGGCCAGATTAACTTTTAAGGAAGCATTTTGTTTCTGAAATTTAGTGGAAAATATCTTACCTTTTCTAAAATATATTATTTTCCATCTTTTTGAGATTCTTTGGGTTAAGAATTAGTTTTTATAACCACTTCTCTTTTTGGTGTACCCCGTTCTTTTATTGATAAACCTTACTGCTGTTAGTGATGTTATTATCACTGAAACGTATACGTGATGTTCTTACACTAAGCGCAGGCGAACGTTTCCATCTGCGATTTGGTTCAGAATCACTTCCAGTATTTTGCCTGTAGTATAAACAAAAGGGAGTTGTGAAAAATGTTTGGTTGTGCAGTAGTATACATGTATACTTTATCTGCTGTACACGCTTCTGTTTTCTTAATAGACACTTACTTCGATATGCATGAGTAATGTCTCAGGTTTCTATACGAGTGCTGGATGTAATAACAAAAATATCTCATATGTTAATTGATGCTATTTGTAATATTTGCAAGATGAGTGTATATAAATGTATACGGTAATTACTATAATAGCTCGGTTACACTGGCTTGTACAAATATACATGTAAATACATTTCGGGAGAGCGAATGATTCTAAAGATATAAATATTTCGTTTATTTTCATTAATAAACGTTTATCTGCATCATTTGTTGCCAGACATTATTTCACTTCAAATATATAGTTTAATAATGCTTACATAACAGTTATTTTTTATTATTTTTTCAAGTCTAGTTATCGCGTTTTTTACGCAATCCATTTTAAGAAATTAAGGTGGTTGTCACTGAACTAATTGTAAGAGAAAATCTATTTTATTATTTTTCTAACATTTGCTTGTTTTCCCTATTCGCAGTATATAGAATTGTACCTTGATTAGTGTTCCACAACTGTGTGTGCCCGGCATGGCCAGGTGGATAAGGCGCTCGACTCACAATCTGAGGGTCGCGGGTTCGAATCCGCATACCACCAACCATGCTCGCCCTTTCAGCCATGGGGGAGTTATAATGTGACGGTCAATCCCACTATTCGTTGGTAAAAGAGTAGCCCAAGAGTTGGCGGTGGGTGGTGATGACTAGCTGCCTTCCCTCTAGTCTTACACTGCTAAATTAGGGACGGCTAGCGCAGATAGCCCTCGTGTAGCTTTGCGCGAAATTCCAAAACAAACAAACAAACAATCCACAACTGTGTGGCTACGAGCTTTACCGTATATATTAACGCAACTTTTTGTAATGACGTAACACTAATAACTTTCAAATTGCCATAAGATTATTTGTCACTAATGCTTTCCTTATATATTTCGGAATATTTACTGATATGCTCTATAATCCGTAATATCGTCATCATTTCAACCATATTAACACATTTTGAAAGTAAATTTTAATAGCAATTTCTTCATAAAATGCATATTTTGATATTTGCTATTGCCAATAGTTTAATGCATTTTGTGTTAAATGCATGTGTTAATAAGCAAAACAATTAAGTTCACGTTTATTTAATGGTGGAGTGTTGTATAAGAACTTATTTTAAAGTTTCCGTTTCATCATTGTTCATATTAACCTCGTGGTTAAAAGTATTATGAAATTTACTTCTAAAAAGTAGTGGAATAATAAAAATAGCTGATATTTAGTGAATAGGACACTAGATGGCAGGGTAAAGTTCTTTGGTTTGTTTATTTGTTTGTAATTAAGTACAAAGCTACACAATGTGCTATCTGTGCTCTGCCCACCACATGTATCGAAACCCGGATTCTAGCGCTGTAAGTCCGCAGACATACCGCTGTGCCACTGGGGGGCAAAGTTCTTTGGGTACAAATAGTTACTGGTAGGTAGGATGCTTCCGCTGTTCTTGCAGCAAAAAGGTATATATAATACAACTGACTAATTCCATTGACGCTCCTAGTGTTGGGTTATTGACCAGTGGAGCTGCCTTCAATTCCAAGAATGTAGGGTTGGCAAGTAGCAAATATTTTTAAAAACAACAGTGCAATTTATTTTAACCTGCAGCCCCTTTGATAAATAAGACAGTTACATTTATTTATCATGAGACTATTTTGTTGAGAGGTTAAACATATTCAAAGCTATTTGAGACGTCAGATGTCACAGCTTACATGATGAAATAATAATAATAAATTAACAAGCATGAATATATATTTAAAAACCTTTAAATATATTGATTTGAATATTAAATACAAAAAATACCACATAAACTTTAAAAAGAATCTAAGTCCATGAAAGAGTTGAACCTTTACAATTAACGGTATAATTTTAGAACAACATTAAAATGAAGTAACAAAGAAAGTAGCTAAGAATTCAAAAAATGATTTGTAAGAGTAAAAATAAACTTGTAAGGAGTTGAAAAACCATCACATGAACCTACCAGAAATTATAAATACAGTTTCTGTAAATCTAGAAACTGTAAATAATTTTTAAGTTCATTAAATTCCCAAGAAGTTTATTAATAAGAAAGGCTAAAAATGCATAAACATCTTTTTGGAAAAACTGCAAGGTATTCCAACTTTTGCCTCATTTGATTTACTTACTGGACAGTAAATTACATTCACATTTTTAGCTTTAGAGCTTTCATTAACCAAATAAAAATATTTAAATTCGACAAAATAAATTTTCAAATAAAGTTAGATTTGAAGTTGTAAACTATTCTCTTCAATGAAATATTAAAAAATGCAACTGTAAAACATAATACTGTATTTTCCCATGTAATTAAATACATACGAGTAATTTAATTTATTTTCTCGGATATACAACAATATTTCATAGAACATAGTATATTATCATTTTTTGAGACATGAAATTATAATATATAACACAAGGCACTTGTGAATGAAATTTGTTTTAATACACAAAGTGTTTTAAATACAGAAGTCATTTATATCGAAGTCAATACATTCCCGAGGTTGTTTTATGTCTACGTGAAACATTACATCACAGACGTAAAAGTTTATATAGTAACTCTTATTTTAAAAGGGAAAATTAACATATTGAATACTTTAATTACTTTTTGGTCTATCTAAAAAACATCTCTATAAATTATAAGTATAATCAGTTGATGTATAAACAACTATTAAGTTAACATTGTTATAGTGGAAGACCTAAAATTAGAAAAAAAGTTAAAACCAACATATCATGGTTGTAGTAGAGAATTTTAAATTAAGAAAAGCTAAAACCTAGATAATATTTTTGTAATAGAGGATTCAAAAATACAAGTTAAAAATTAAATTAACAATACACAAAGCGCGGGACTAGGAGAATTTTTCACTTTTAAAAGTTTATATTTTAAATTTTCACTAAATATGGCATTATACATTGACCCTGAAGTAGTTCAATTATACATTGACTCATTAGTAGATCTTGAAGTCGTTCAATTATACATTGACACATTAGTAGATCCTGCAGTAGTTCAATTATACACTGACTCATTAGTAGATCCTGCAGTAGTTCAATTATATATTGACTCATTAGTAGATCCTGCACTAGTTCAATTATACACTGACTCATTAGTAGATCCTGCAGTAGTTCAATTATACACTGATTCATTAGTAGACCCTGACGAAGTTCAATTATACACTGACTGATTAGAAGATCCTGAAGTAGTTCAATTATACATTGTCACATTAGTAGATCCTGAAGTAGTTCAATTATACATTGACTCATTAGTAGATCCTGCAGTAGTTCAATTATACATTGTCACATTAGTAGATCCTGAAGTAGTTCAATTATACATTGACACATTAGTAGATCCTGCAGTAGTTCAATTATACACTGACTCATTAGTAGATCCTGCAGTAGTTCAATTATACATTGACTCATTAGTAGATCCTGCAGTAGTTCAATTATACACTGACTCATTAGTAGATCCTGCAGTAGTTCAATTATACGCTGATTCATTAGTAGACCCTGACGAAGTTCAATGATACACTGATTCATTAGTAGACCCTGACGAAGTTCAATTATACACTGACTCATTAGAAGATCCTAAAGTAGTTCAATTATACACTGATTCATTAGTAGACCCTGACAAAGTTCAATTATACACTGACTCATTAGAAGATCCTGCAGTAGTTCAATTATGCACTGATTCATTAGTAGACCCTGACGAAGTTCAATTATACACTGACTCATTAGAAGATCCTGAAGTAGTTCAATTATACACTGATTCATTAGTAGACCCTGACAAAGTTCAATTATACACTGACTCATTAGAAGATCCTGCAGAAGTTCAATTATAAACTGATTTATTAGTAGATCCTGCAGTAGTTCAATTATACACTGACTCATTAGAAGATCCTGAAGTAGTTCAATTATACATTGTCACATTAGTAGATCCTGAAGTAGTTCAATTATACATTGACACATTAGTAGATCCTGCAGTAGTTCAATTATACACTGACTCATTAGTAGATCCTGCAGTAGTTCAATTATACACTGACTGATTAGTAGATCCTGCAGTAGTTCAATTATACATTGACTCATTAGTAGATCCTGAAGTAGTTCAATTATACACTGACTTATTAGTAGACCCTGCCGAAGTTCAATTATACATTGACTCATTAGTAGATCCTGCAGAAGTTCAATTATACACTGACACATTAGTAGATCCTGCAGAATATCAAGTATATACTGACTCATTAGTAGATCCTGCAGTAGTTCAATTATACGCTGACTCATTAATAGATCCTGCAGTAGTTTAATTATACACTGACTCATTAGTAGATCCTGCAGAAGTTCAATTATACACTGACACATTAGTAGATCCTGCAGAAGATCAAGTATACATTGACTCATTAGTAGATCCTGAAGTAGTTCAATTATACACTGACTTATTAGTAGACCCTGCCGAAGTTCAATTATACACTGACTCATTAGTAGATCCTGCAGAAGTTCAATTATACACTGACACATTAGTAGATCCTGCAGAAGATCAAGTATATACTGACTCATTAGTAGATCCTGCAGTAGTTCAATTATACGCTGACTCATTAATAGATCCTGCAGTAGTTTAATTATACACTGACTCATTAGAAGATCCTGAAGTAGTTCAATTATATACTGACTCTGTAGTAGACCCTGCCGAAGTTCAATTATACACTGAATCATTAGTAGATCCTGCAGTAGTTCAATTATACACTGACTCATTAGTAGACCCTGCCGAAGTTCAATTATACACTGACTCATTAGTAGATCCTGCAGAAGTTCAATTATACATTGACTCATTAGTAGATCCTGAAGTAGTTCAATTATACACTGACTCATTAGTAGATCCTGCAGAAGTTCAATTATACACTGACTCATTAGTAAATCCTGCAGAAGTT
>NW_013665835.1:600183-608887 GCF_000517525.1 Limulus polyphemus | reverse complement strand
TGGTTATCAGTTTGTTGGAAATGCTTTAATTGTGTATTTTTTATCTATAAATCATTGGTTTACATAGAACGAATATAAACAACGACAAAAACCGCTTTCATTAACAAAAATTAACCCAATATTAGCATAGTAATTTTTGCATTGCTTTTTATTTAAAACAGAACATCTGTCTTTTAATAAAGAAATTTATGCCTATTCGAAAGTATGTATTACTACAGTAAAGAAAAGTTTTAAGAGATAATACTAAGAATCATATTTCTCTCTCAAGTGTGTTTAAGACTTTCCAATATACACAAAAAATTCTGAAATACAACAAAATATTTTCATCAGTCGAGCAAATCCACCGTGGTGCGGCAAAGGACTTCTATTCTGCCAGACGAAATCTGTACAATCTTACACTCTTGATAGATGTTTCGTGGTTCCAATACAATTCATAATACAGTTATGGGCTTCCCAGTTTTAATACAACGGACAGTATTACCATCAAATTCATGGTACAACTAAGGAGTCATCAGTCCCAATATAACGGATAGTGTTACAACTAAATTCACCAGGTTCAACTATGGCAACCCTATAAACTAAAGGCTTGGAGATTTCCTAAGAAAATAAAATATTATAAAAGATGTATGAGTGATACTATTACTATTCTTGAAAAAACAAAACAATAAACAATTAATGGACCACCTGAACAGTATTGACATACATAATAAGTTTACAGCTGAATGAGAACCTCTAAGAAAACTACCATTTTTAGACATTAATGATAAATAAAACAAACAACGGAACCTGAACTATTATCGTATATCGGAAACCTCAGAATATAGAAAATAATCTTGATTTTAATTCTCACCACCATTTTTCCTATAAACTTGTGGTCATTGAATTGTTAACGCTAAGATCCAAAAATCTTTGTTTCAATGAATCACATTAGTTTAAAGAAAATGAACATATTTTTAAAAAGGCTTAAAGTTAATGGACATCCCATCCAGTTTATTGAACAAAATAAATTAACTAACAAAAGAAACCAGAATTGGCAGCCCACAACAATCAAAGTGCCCCGTATATCAAAGGATCATCTGAGCAGATTAAGACATTTAAAGAGAAAATTAGAACAGTATAATGGCCTTGAAATATTTTAGTTGACCAAAAAGATCCTCCCATCCAACTCGAAAATAGAATTGGAATTGTGTATAACTTTTCTTGTCACACGTCATGAAATCTGTGCCAAAACGGACCAAACAATAGTGAAATCAAGATTAGCATGAAAAAACGGATCAAACAATAATAATATCAAGGTTAGCATGACAAAACGGATCAAACAATAGTAATATCAAAGTTAGCATGACAAAATAGACTAAAGATTAATGATATCAAGTTTCCTATGACAAAAGGGACCAGTTTGAATTTTGCGCAAAGCTACACGAAGGATGTCTGCGCTAGCCGTCCCTAATTTAGCAGTGTAAGACTAGACTCACTAGAGGGAAGGCAGCTAATCATAACCACCTAACAGCCAACTCTTGGACTACTCTTTTACCAACGAATAGTGGGATTGACTGTCACATTATAACGCCCCCACGGCTGAAAGGGCGAGTGTGTTTGGTGTAACGGGGATTCGAAACCGCGACCCGCATATTGCGAATCGAGCGCCCTAACCACCTGGCCATGCTGGTGATATCCTATTCTGAAGAGCTGTTCATTTAGGAGTAGCAAATTACACCATTACACAATAAAAAAACAACAAGTGGTACATTAAAATTTTGGACAAATTTCAAAGTATTTTTCACCAGTCATAGTGTATCATAGGAGATGAAAAATTACGCGAATACGAGTATATCACAGAATATCAGTGCTTTTATTGTAATTGCATGTAATCGCCCTTACGAATGTATAACATTTAGGACAGAATGGGCACTGTCCTTACTTTTCCAGTTGTGTACATACACTATAATTAATGACTGTGTTAAATTTACAAAATTATCAGACTTACGATTGTATTTTCTTTTTGTCCTCCTACTTTATAACAAGTTTAGGCACTCCAGATAATAGTTACGGAGGAAGACACTCCTGTCAATAGTATGGCAGATTTTGACTATCTTGGTCTTAACTGAAATAGTTTTAACTTATTGCTTTAAAGCTAATTTGTCTGATGCTTTAAGAAAATGTTTAATGCTACTTAGGCAGACATTTTATTCATAAAAACGTCTGTCTTTGCAAATTCTCAGTTGTATATATGTATATAAATATGATATATGTGTGTGTGTAAACGTTTCTTCATTTGTCATTTTTAAAAGTATTTAATGTGATTCTATTGATCCATTTTTGGCCTGCCTAAATTAAAAATATATTTTAGCTTATTATAATTTGTAAGCTTCTAGACATTGGTTTATCCACAATATTTCATAAATTAACTTTCATAAACAAAGCATAATTACATGGATTAGCATAACATGTGGACAACAAAGGACAGTTTGGTCCTTCATGATTGTCCTTACACACCTACCCTTGTAAAAAAAAAAAGAATTAAAATTTAATGCCATCTTTTATTTTTCAGGAATATAGTGCTAGAGTCCACAACAATTTATACCGATAAATCAATCATTCTGTTAGATACATAAAACAGTCTTAACTGGGTCGTAATCTACCTTTTTAAAAATCTTAAACTTATATCTTCTCGTCCTATTATCTTCGAACTACAGCACAAACAAATCAGAAACCTTTATCGTATTTTCCTTTGATTCATCTTGCAAACAGTAAGATTACCTCCTACTTACGGCCCGGCATGGCCAGGTGGTTAAGGCACTCGACTCGCAATCTGAGGGTCGCGGGTTCGAATCCCCGTCACACCAAACCTTTCAGCCGTGGGGGCGTTATAATGTGACGGTCAATCCCACTATTCGTTGGTAAAAGAGTAGCCCAAGAGTTGGCAGTGGGTGGTGATGACTAGCTACCTTCCCTCTAGTCTTACACTGCTAAATTAGGGACGGCTAGCGCAGATAGCACTCGTGTAGCTTTGCGCGAAATTCAAAAACAAAACCTCCTATTTTTTTCTCTCAAGAGAAAATAAGTTAAGAAATATTGACCTACTCCTATAAGGTAAATTCTATCCCCTGAATCCATTCTATGGATCGTTCCAATAAGTCAATATTCTTCCTTAGGTGAAGAGAACAAAACTGCACACAGTATTCTATGTGAGGTCTAACTAGCGATTTTCATAAATAAATAATTAGCTCTTTAGAAATGTAATCAACATGTTTATAAATACACCCTAAATTTCTATTACCATTACAATTTTATTATATTACTAGCAATACAGCAATATCTCGATGGTTTGAGGATTTATCCATCATTATACCAAGATCTTTTTCTTCACTCACACTACTAGGTGGGCTCTCATCTATATTAAACATGTGAAATGCATTACCTTGCACTTATTGCAACTAAACGCTACTTGTAAAAGTTCAACAAATAACTTCTATGGCAAACGTTGAGATTTCTGTAATTTTCTTGTTTTGACCTGAGATTGACTTACATCCTTTAAAAATGTTTTAAAGTTATCTGGCTGAAAAACAAAAACAAAAAAAAACGACGGTAGTAAGGGCTTAAATCAGATTACAGTATTAAATGCTTTATGGAGTTGTCAGAAGAGATATAAGTTCTGGAAAGATTTGGAATGACGTAAATGTTGCATTGTATTTGATTTAAGCAGAATGTAAAAAAAACAAATTTAATTTTTCTACACTTAAAATATTTATATGCATCCAACTGTTCATTAATTTCTGAAAAATAATTTTGTTTTATTTTTATTTCCCAAAAGGGGTAGAAGGCTGCCTGGAAGGGTCACCTGTTTTAACCACTCGCATCACTATACAGTAGTGTGATGTCTGTCAGTCAGTCAGTAAGCAGACACTAAAATGACGTCACATAAGGAACGCCTAACGTTGCAATTTGTACTGTCGTGACGGCAGTAAAACGTGCGCATGCCATGAGTTACGAGAATAATTATGCACTCTGTAGGCTACAACACAGCATGACATATGAATTCGAAAGCAAGAAATAAATATATTTGTTACTCTTAATTATGGTTTTATTTTCTCTTGAAACATAACATTTTCAGGGACTTTGCTGAAGTGCATCTAGTATACTATATTTATTATTTTGGAAAAAAATCACTTGAGATATAAGGCCTTCGGTGTTATATCCATTTAAGCATAGATTAATATTGTATTCCAACCCTAATCTGATAACGTACTTATGATTTTCTGATATGAACAAAAATGGCGCCTGTGAGTATAATAGGCTCTTTCAAAAATCATTTTCTCTCATAAATTCTAATTTGTAATCTTGGTACGATATTATAAGAAAATCTAAAATGCAATGGTAGGCAGGCTAACAAATAAAACTATTATTTTTGTGTTCCAATATAAGTTTGCACAGTTATGTTGTAAAACTAATAAGAAACAGCATGCGTGTGGAAAAGCCGGAAAATTAACAATTTTCAAATTTTCTACATATTTCGTTTTTGCTAATTTGAATTATTCACAAAGGTCTAAACCCAAATACAATAACAATTATTGTCATTCTGACCTCCTATCTATTCCACCAGTTTCTAGAGCTAAGAAAAGCTGAAGCCAAGACATTTGGAATCTTAAGATTAAGGAACAATACAATGTTTAAATACAGAATTATATTTTACTTAATAATCTCTAAAATAATTTTACTTACATCAGGCCAAATTTCTGCCAATTAGTCGTACCTTAACATTCCCATTGGTTTCTCATTATATTAAAATTGGTCTTTAACTATGTTATGGCCTTTACAGAAGTTTTGGAATCCCAGGATTCTACACCGAGATTTATCACAAATAATTGCTTAATATTTTCCAAGATTAAATTAACGAATTTTTCAAAATGTGGATATTAAGATATTGCAAAAAATAGCAATACTTTCTAAATGATATCTCAAGAAAAAATAAATTTAACAAAGTTGTCACTTGGATTTTTGTGAATGTATCTTTAAAAAGTCAGTCTTTCGTTTTTTTGTTTTTTCATAGTTTGGTTTGATGAATTATTAAATTCTTTCTACCATTTGTAAATTTCTTGCAAACGTAACATACAAAATTATACCTCAATCCCTCTTGTGTTCGTGTAATCTCGATCAACTCTGCTCATTGGAGGGGCTAGTTAGGTTAGTAACCCGACTTTTTCTGAGGTTGGTGACCTAAACATTTCGACAACCAAGAGTTGAACATTCGTTCATGAGGATTCCCAACCTATGATAAACGTACCCTTAGGGGCATGCGCGAACCTCTTAAAAACATTAAAAATAAAATAAGCCCCACGCTTCAAAACTGAAGGGTAGTCTCGGTGAGTTACCAACGTGTTCCATTATTCAGCACTCAATTTCTTTTGATTTATTATTTTATTAATATAAACCACTTTTATTTATAGCTACGGCATAGCGGCTCATAGAACGGCTCTGAGTTGTTTTTTTTTATTAAGTACAAACTTTTACCTCATAGCTCCTTCATCTCTTCACTGACTTGAGACTCAGGAGGTCATACCCTTTCGATTGATGTACTTAACCATGCCCCATGCCCAAGGTCTCATAGATTAATTTACTCTAATCCTGCCTAAAAGAATTTCAATTTGAGGGTAGGCTGGCAGAGATCCTGATGGGTAATAAACTAGAATCGAGTATACGTACGCCCCACGCTTGGTATTGCAAGATTAGTTTAAGAATTGGTGTTGAGTGCTATTGACTAGTACTCTTCCCTCTACTTTGTCATTTCAAAATTAGGGACAGCTTTGCGCAAATACATACCCCTTATGTAAGTTTGCACAAAACACGTTATAAATGGGACCAATAGTAACTTTTTATTTGTACATATCAAATATACTTAAAGTTTTTTCTGCTATATTAAAATTATAGATATTGTTACGACATCGAGGTTACGTAACTAGTATCACGCCACGTCATTCTCGAACATTCACGTCTTTTCCTTCAATCTCGTTATCCTTCTAGATATAGTGTTTGTTTGTTTTGAATTTCGCGCAAAGCTACACGAGGGCTATCTGCGCTAGCCGTCCCTAATTTAGCAGTGTAAGACTAGAGGGAGGGCAGCTAGTCATCACCACCCACCGCCAACTCTTGGGCTACTCTTTTACCAACGAATAGTGGGAGTGACCGTCACATTATAACGCCCCCACGGCTGAAAGGGCGAGCATGTTTGGTGAGACGGGGATTCAAACCCACGACCCGCAGATTGCGAGTCGAGCGCCCTAACCACCTGGCCATGCCGGGCCAGATATAATGTAGTCTTGTATATATAAGACCGGCCAAGACGCGACGAGGAGGTAATGAGTAATTGAATGTATGTGGACAGAATATTGTTGGCCACGTGAGACGTGAGTTATAGCGTTTGTTATAGAGCGACTGTTGAAATTAAGTGTATCGTAAAGTTGTATTCGGAAAGAATAAACCAGTTTTATTTAAGAAAGGACTTGTGTCGCTAAAGTTTAGTCGGAAAGAATTTACGGAAAATTAACTAACGACTGGAGGCGTAACAATATGTTTAACCAGTTTCTGTTTGATCATCCAACATTTTACTTAAATATATTTTTTTAAATAATAGTTAATGTAAAATATAAGCGGTAATTTTAACTATTCGATGATGTTTCGAACAATAATCCACCAGTAATGATGAGTTTATCGTGAACGTATTCCAAAAGAAATTACTCCAGGAACTCTACTAATAAAGAAGCACAGTCTTTCGTTAACAAAAACAAAGTTATTATAGCTAATATATAAGTCGTTCGAGAAGATCACACACATACATATATATAAACTTTTAATGAAATGCTTTATTTGGTAGCCATTACTGTAGTTTTACATCAAATTGCCTATTGGGCGCAAAAATTCCAAACTACCGTTCTAAATTTGTGGAATTCTAAATATGCCTTAGTAATAACATTTTCCGCTTTGATTGAAAAATAAAACAGAAACTTTGTTACTACAATTAATTATAGTTTGCTACCAAAGAAAGTAGTTGGGTAATTCAATTTTTTTTAACAGCCTTTGTTTATTATCATTTTCGTATTAGTTGTTTAGGTAGATTTTATTTGGTATATGTATTAACTTAATTTGAAGTTCTCTGTTTAGCTTTTTAAGTAGAACTGAAAAAAGTTCTAGCTTCCTTAAATATGGCCAGTTTTGATTTTAGGATCGGTAGGCTAAGAGATTATAGCTTTGTGAGGGGATGCTTGTCAGGAAACTTACTTTTTAAATTTTGTATATATATATATATAGTAAGTAAATATATGGGTGTGTTGGGCTAAGGATTCTTCTACAGTAGGTGTCTGTGACTTGTTGGCGATAAATTCCAAAATCATCGAACAGCACTCACTCCACTTGTTTTCAAAATATTATATATATATTCGGAACTAGTTAAACGTATGTACATCAAATTCTTTACACTATAGAGATCATAAGTAAATCATAAATGCTATATAGTTCTCTTGTTGTCAAAAGTCCACTTAGGCCTATTCAATTGCTTTAGAATTTCAGTTGACAAGACGAACTATTTTTCTCTATTACTATCGCCAAACTATCCGAGTATAGTTCACTTACTTTATCGTCGAGTTATCACGGTTGTATCCTATACTTCTAAAATCGTCTGCTCCTTTGTCTCTCTTTGTATATCCGAGAATCGTTTGTCTATTTGTCATAATTCAATTACTCTAGAACTCTCTTTGACGAAATAAACTATTCTTCTTATCTCTTTCAACGCCGTTAGCCTCACTCTAATATATTGTTACGTATCTGCTCGTTTGATAATTTCCTTAATTTCCGGTATAAATTCTTTCCGATGAACTTCAGCGATACAATTCCTTTCTTAATTAAAACTAGTTTATTCTTTCTCGATACAACTTTGTAATACACAGAATTTCCACAGTCACTTTAAACTTAACAACCTTTATAACACACGCTAGAAATTACAGTGGTTCACACACTTTACTTACGGTGCCAAATGTTCGCTTAACTCAATTACCTATATCTTCAATCTATCTGCATATCTATCTGTCACTGGCTTTATTTACTGGGCTTATATACTAAAAAAGAGGGCGCCTGGCAAACACTCGGACATTCTCGAGGTTCCTCCATAAGTCATGATCCTTCTAGAAACTCCAGTGCTCATGCTCCCATCGTCGCGTGACTACCGCTGTCGTAACAATATCAACCGTTAGGCCTACATTAATCGTTAGGCCTTTCACTCTTACGACGATTAACTTTTCTTTGGCCGAATTCCTTCTCGTAACTTTACTGTACTTTTCGTCTGCTCTGTCTACTTTTCCTGCTCATCTCACACTATTTTTATGTTTATTACTTAATCGTGTGCTCTCCGGCATGGCCAGGTGGTTAAGGCACTCGACTCGCAATCTGAGGGTCGCGGGGCGTTATAATGTTTCGGTCAATCCCACTATTCGTTGGTAAAAGAGTAGCCCAAGAGTTGGCGGTGGGTGGTAATGACTAGCTGCCTTCCCTCTAGTCTTACACTGCTAAATTAGGGACAGCTAGCGCAGATAGCCCTCGTGTAGCTTTGCGCAAAATTCAAAAACAAACAAACAATAATCGTGTGCTCACTATATCCTCGACATCAATAAATTTCACAAGACGTTCGATAATCTCGACATCAATGAGTTACAAA
>NW_013665835.1:596977-599456 GCF_000517525.1 Limulus polyphemus | reverse complement strand
ATAAGCGTTATAACAATCACAGTTATAACTTTCGAAGTTTTATAGCTCACCGATATATAGAGAACTAATAATAGACACTCTCTTTGGCGCTTCGCGATGATGATATTTATAGCCGTGGGAAGCTTTTCTAGAAACTTCAGTCTTGCGTAACAATACGGGTTAAAGCGCTTACGTATGTAGATATATCGTTGATTCTTACTCTCGAGAATCTTCTACAACTTTGGAGAATAGGCGGGAATTTCGCAATACCTATCTAACAGTATAAGCTATGTATGCTTCTAAATATAAATTTAATCTAAACAACGTTCATATTAAAATAAATACATAACAACAAATTCGTTACATATGCCTTTCCTTGCTTTACCGATACGTTTCAACGCGATAGGTAACTTTTTACTTGAAACGTAAAAATTTCTCACTTTTCATACTTTTGCCACTGCTGAATATAATTTTTCATCGAAAAGTTCTTAAATGTAATCTTCCCATTAAGGGTCTCAATTTTTAGGTGCCACTTCACTTGCAAACTATCATATTTCAACTAACTTGCACCAAAACGGGTTAGGGATTTTAGTTTGTGTAGCCATAGACAACGATGATGATCTGGGGCAAGATGATTGGATAGGTAAATTTATGTTTTCGCATGTTCAGACCTAAGACTGCAATTTGTAAATAAATAAGGTGCATAACAGAAGTTCAGTTTATTTTCGGAAGTAGCTCTAAAGACTTTTTGTTAGTTGTCAGAGTTGTATATGAAAGTTGCACGACGTTTTTTTTTTTTCAAATCGAACATATTAATGTGTTACCTATAATTAAATTTCACCCATAGCAAAAATTGATGAAAAAATCTTCCGCAATGTTTATATGAATAAAAAAGCACTTGTAATGCAACTCATGTACGCCACATTTTGGTCCTAGTTTGCATGTTGCAGTTCAAAAAAGTCATCATCTTATTCATTTAATCGTCACACAGTATTAAGGAATAGTATTATTTTTCACAAATTCTGTGGAGTTATAATTTCTTTCAAGTTTAAATCGACTCTAGATGCAAATATGTAAAATACGAGACAATTATAATTTTAGACACAAGGATAATTTCAATGTCTACGTTTGTGAACACCGAAGTTAATGGAAGTGCATTTTTTTCTTTCCAACCGTATAAATTTTGAGTTAGATATTTATTTTTGATTAAAATTAACATTGAAAACTGATTTTCTAACTTGCTCTTTAGTCACGTAGATGCAGTCTTGTTATTGATATGTTGTATGTATTACTATTCGGGCGTCCCTTTTAAAAGGATGTTCATTTATGTGACATTTAGGACAAAAACTACAACTGAAAAGCTTAAAAAGGAAACACAAAAAATCAATACAAATAGCAGAAAGAACAAAGGCAGGATTTTAAAAGAAAATTCATGATTCAATCATAAAACAAACAAACAAATACTATTTTTTAAATTCATCGTCGCTGGTTTTACATGGTCCCTATGTCCTTATATACTTGAAGTATAAGATGAGAGGAGACGCATAAGAAAATAACTCTGAAGTTAAAAAACCTGTTTAATTGTGAGATCGCTTAAGATTCATTGAATGCCATAATCAATAAACAATAACCACATTCGGAGTGCATAAAAACTTAAATTATTTATCTCTCATTTTTACAAGCGAATTTTATTAATTAACCAACAAGACAAGATAGTGTTCGAATTAAGATGCAGCTACAAAAACAAACGAACATTTAATTACTTGGGATATAATACTGGCTTGCATATGTCAATATATATATATATATAGAGAGAGAGAGAGAGACAAATTCAAACTAATTCTCTATTAAATCCAGCTGTTCAAACATTCATGTAGATTTTTATAACTGGCAAAATTTAGGAACACAAAGATACACATGTAACACGAGAAAGAAAGTACAGTCGACAGATAAGTTAGCGATTTTATTGGCGAGTAAAATGAAAAGTTTTTTATTGTTAATTAAATGATAAACTTTCACACAACTTACTTCATTATTTTCCTTTCATCTGGTTTTAGATTTACGATATATATATAGATATATATGTGCAAGACTCGATTACAATGGTTCATAAATACACGTCGTAATAGTTATGTTTGGCTAATGTCTATGTCTCATCATAAGACACGATCGATTTATGTTCACAAAGATTCATTATTAGACAGAGCAAGGAAAACAAACACGTATAAGACAAATGACAGAACACTGGCTTGTCAGCTCAAAAAAAAAAGAAGAGGTTAAACCAGGATATGAACGATGTGTTATTCATCAACGTGTTATCCATTCAATCATATCAAACTTGAATACCATATGAATGAAAATAAAACATAGGCTTGATATTGCGTAATGATACACACACACACACACACACACATATATATATATATATATATATACACACATATACTGTACGTATATTTAAAATTTTTGGAAGTGAGAACTAAGACATGGTGGGTTTCGA
>NW_013665835.1:587738-596645 GCF_000517525.1 Limulus polyphemus | reverse complement strand
TGGGTTTCGAACTTGAAACTACTTGACAAGCAAACGTCCTAATCATGAAACTAAGCTACGAAGTATAGGTTGCTGCAGGTTTCGGTTTTTCTGTTGGCCAACAAAAACGGAATTTGGCAAGACTCCCGAGCAATGCTAATTAATAAGAAAAACAAAATATTCGCGGGTAAAAAAAATCACGCTAACCCCAGGTTTTTCTTCAGGAAATTATGAATTTCGTAGAATATTCAGCCACTCTTAAAATTCAGCTTATTAAGCTGAAAAAAATATTATTTGTGTTGAAAAATTTCAACTTCAATTCTAAATTAAAAGTTTTGATTATTATTTTCATAAATATACCAATATATATTTAATGACATTTGTATGTTTGTTTTAGAGCAAAGCCACCACGGGAAATCGAGCCCCGGATTTTAGCGTTATAAGTCCGTAAACCGGGGGAACTGACATTTGTCACCGAAGGAATGCTTAATTTATTCTATTGTAGCACATAATTTGAAAAGACAAATAAACAACAACAGAAATTTGGAATTCAGCATATGCCGAGCAATGAAAAGTGAAATAAATGAATTGGACATATTTATTTTTCAATCCAAAGTTCAAATCCATACTAAAACAACCCAATGCAAGTGGGTTCCGCCTCTGCATAAATACTGATAGAGGTGGTACAATACAACCTACAACATCTGGCTGCAGGTTAATGGTCCCAGTGAAGGACAAGGTGGTACCGAGTCACCGCTTCAAGGTAAAATCTGAAGAACAGTTGTTTTATAAAGCGTTGTAGAATGGAACTCCGTAAGAACCTCGCGACCCTAATAACGCAGCACTAATAAAAAACGTTTTCCATGCATGAGAATTCAAAACGAGAGGGAGAGAGAGGGGAGGGGGAACACAATTAAAATTGCAAAATCATTGTGTGTGTGTGTGTGAGCTATTCGTTATCTGGATACATATGGTCAAAGTTAATATAAAAACCTGCAGTGTTATGGACGAAAAACATGCATAATATAAAGCGAGTTCGAAAAACAGTAATTTTACCTGGATATCTAGAATGGGGTTTATTGGAAGTCTTGGGGTCTCGACAATATGAAGAATTTGCTTCTTTTTTTGTTTTAGACTTAGGGATAAATGTTCACAATCACCCACTAACACAACGCCTAGAAAGATGATGCTTTGTGTAATTTTTTCTCATACAGATTTATCTATAGCACTACCCAAACCAACATTAATTTTTCTGCATATTTCTCCAAGGTATTGCTGGGGTCAATTTCTTGTGACTTTGCAGACAAATCCAAAAAGCCATTCACATTCCACAGCACATACTGACAGAGAGAGAGAGAAGTTATTTTAGTAAAGATTATATTGCGGGAGAATTTCCTAACAACAAATTTTGTGAATGTGTTGTGTTTTATTAGATTTACGTAAACTCAGAATGCTAGTGTTGAAGCTTGTTTCTTGAGAGATGCGACACTGAATTGAACGGGTGGAAGAAAAATACGCAAATTTAACAAAAGTTTAGCATTAACAAATATTTGACTCTACGGTACAATAATGAAGATTTTCAACACTGTAAATATTCCGTTTATTTTGATAATACATTGTTCTTCACAGCCAAACAATGAAAAGAATGGAGTCAAAAATTAAAAACAACTAAAATGGGTTAGAAAACAATATATACAAAAACAACAACAAAGTTTCGCGACGGTTAACGTGACATCATCACTTTACACAATATATCTAACACACCCAATGGCGACGTCATAAACATAACCTTGACCTTGGCATAATATAACTCACACTCCTTGTATTTAATTATTATGGGTCTGTATTGTTTCGTTAAAATAGCTTCTTTTATTTTACGTTTATTAACATTAGGTTCACGACTAGATATTGGGTAGTAATTTTATAAAACACAGAACATTTTAATGTTATTGGGTGAATTTAATTCTCTAATTTTTAGTTAGTTTTGATGTTGTGTTATTATTTACATTATTGTTTCTTTGTTACCTCATGAAAGATGAAAATCCAAGAACAACTTCTAAAACAAACGTTAATTTTTGCAACAACACAATCTGCATTTCAACTTAATGGTGAGTTTTATGATCAGATTGAGGGTATAAGCATGGTTAGTCCACGCCCGTTCTGGCTGACATTTTTATGAACATGCTTTATTATAAAACGAAAAGTACGGTTAATTTAGGACTATGTTTCTGTTTCTGGAAAAATGGTAGAACAGTTTCTAATATTTTCAAATTCATTACATCCTAACATGGAATCTACTCATGTTATGATTAATGAAGTTAATAATGCTTTTAAAACAAAAGAATTTAGGAAGAAAATACACACTGATCTTTATTTGAATTGGTTGTCAGCTCATCACAAAATAGGAATTATAAAAATTTTATTGGCTATAGCTAAGGTTAATAATAAGTAGGCAAACAAGGATTTATAAGCATAAGGAAAAGTTTTATTGATGGTGGAACATACTACATATTTTGACAGAACATTGGTCTGTCTTTGTAACGATATGTAAACCTTGTCTTGCTTAGTAATGATCATACCTGAAGAAGACAAGGCCAATGTTCTGACGAAATATGTAGTATGTTTTTTATACTTACAAATTGTGTTTGCCTACCTATTATTATATTAGCATAATGTACTTCCTTACTCAAGTATAGCTGAGGTTAACTGTAGTTCAAAAGAAAAAAGAGCTAGATGAGGAAATACATTACCTAGAAATTGTATTAGCAAAAACAGAGTGTGGTTTAAAAATAATTAAGTGCTGATATGTTGACAAAGAAATAAGCATTCGAGTTTGGTTTACTGTGTTATCCCGTATGCACCTGACTTATCATCCACGATAAAAAGAATGTGGCAAGACATATCGAAGACATATAAACTTCCAGTTGTGGGTAAGTGTTTTTACCAGGAAAAAACGTTGAATGCAATACCAAGGAATAGAAATAAACCTATCGCATTTGCGAAAGAGGTAAGCTTATAGTATAGAATATACGGACTGTAACGGTCTTTGTAGTGGAAACAGGAAAAACATTAATTACGAGAACAGCGGAACAAAGACATGCTTTATCAGTGATTCTCATTTTTTTTTTTTTTTATAGTGGCTCCCTTTTGAGTTTGATTTATCTTTGTGGCCCCACCTTTCGTAGACGCTGTTACTTACGGAAAAGTTACTTTATTTTCACACCGTTGATTTATATAATATTATTTTTACAATATTGTATTGTTTTTAAATATTTTACTTATACAAGTAAAAAATGGTATGTTAATCATTGACATTTTATTCAGTGTGATCCTTGGGCCTGATGAACACTTGAAAGTTTTTGAATGTCCGGTTGCAGTATGGTCAGTGATAAGCGAAGATCACCTCTCTTCACAACATCAAGGCGGTTACGTATTTTTTTATAGCAAATAAGTCACCCGACTAAAACCAGATAAAATGTGGGAAAAGCGATAAAATGCAACTTTGCCTTTTCCCAGAGCTGTGAAACTTGTAAGATATTTCACTACTTATCCAGAAATAATGTTTGTAACGTTTGAATCTAGCTTGGGCTGTTATATCACTCCGCTGCTCTTGAGAATCAGTCGAAAACATTCACAGATACCAAACCAACATTTTGATTGTTACTCGAGTACTAGTCGCGTCTGGTAGCTTGACTTCTGAGCTGTGGGGGATACGGGAACCTTTGATTCGATTTTAAATATTTTATTCGGGTAGTGAAGTTTCGGTGGCTCCCTAATTTTCCGTCATTCACGTGTGGCCCCCTGGGGGGCAAATATGGCCCACGTTGAGAACCACTGCTCTGTCATCTGCTGACATTTTAAAGATACGCTGTAGTGAAAATAAAATTGTAAAAACTATTTGCCGTGATCCTAATCTTAATAAACGTAATATAAAATAAGCTATTTTAATAAAATAATACAAATCTATAATAAACAAAATGAAATGAGTAGGTATATATTTAACCTAAGGCCAAGGATATGTACATGACGTCACCATTGGTTGTATTTAACGTTATGTTTAGTTGTGTAAAGTACCTGATGATGCTACGTTAACGACAAAGAAACGTGTTTTATTATGTTTTTTCTACCCCATTTTAAAATTTGAAAGTATGGGGGATTACCCCCGTATTTATAGAAAAATCGGAGACTATACCATAAATTCTATAAATTTTATAACTGACTTTTGTTTTCATAATTATGTTTAAGAACGAATGTTTATTTTTTACAATTCCTGCTTTTAAACCTATTTTGGATGAATCTAATTCTTTGAAGCTTACGATATATTTAAGCTTATTGTCCTTACATGCAAACAGCTGAATTATAACTGTTCGATATATACATAAGTGTACGTACATGTTACAATAATTTTAATATGAGACTTAAAATTCCCTGTCACTGTAATTAATTAAACAGTTGGCTTATAATAAATAAGAATGTTCAATCTCATCGACAGTATTTTCATCAGTTTAGAAGTTCATCATGTTACTTACTGGATGCCATGTTTTAGTATCACAAGTTTCATCTATTGGTTGGTTGTTTTGCATTTATGGCAAAGTCACTAAGACTATCTGCTGCTGTCCTTAATTTTGAATTGCTAACTAGAAGGAGAGCAACCAGTCAACAACACTCTTGTCACCCACATTAATACTGCCTTTCTTATAAATCAACTACAGCGGGAAATAAATATTTTGTGGTATCGCATGGATTAGAACTGAGCTCGCCAGATCGAAAGTCCAAAACTTTATTAAGCCCCTCGTTGGTTTGGATGTTTGCACATAGGCTATCTGCGCTAACCGTCCCTAATTTTTAACTGATAAGACTAGAGGGAAGGCAGCTAGTCCACAACACACAGCTACTCTAATCGAATGGTGACCCGTCACTCTTATAACACAACTATGACCCAAAATGGACCTCAGATTCATAGTTTAGCATGATAATTTCAAGGCCACGCCAACTATTCAGTGATAAGTCTATACTGGGTGTGTCTTTCGATATTACTGAAATAATTCAATGTAAAAATTTATTTAAAAAGTTATAGACAATTTTTGTTAAAAAAAAAAGAGAGAAAGAAACACCATATTCTGGAACAGTTATAATATATCCCACGTCTTTCTTTCTCCGATAAAGTAACTTAATATTCATTGTGATGTAATATAATTGTAATCATGCCACTATTTTAGCTTTGTTAGTATTTTTGGTAAGTTAGAAGTGAGTGAAGTTATTGTGGTTACATGGAATTTAAATATGTGTGGTGGTGGGAGGTCTCAAATCTGCAACCTAAATTTCATTACCAATAGAACAAACATTTTAGAAAAGTTAAAACAATTTTTACATTTGAAGTTTTAAAATATCAAATCGTATAAAACTTAATACCAATTAATGAATATAAATTTTTCAGACTTTGGCCTTTACGTCGTTTGTTTTTATTTTTTGTTGGGCACAAAGCTGCACAATGGGTCATCTATACTGTGCTCATCGAAGGAATAAAACCCCGAATTCTAGTGTAATAACAATACCTTAAGCTTACTGCTGAGCCATCCAGTGGACTTATTACTTACTCTCGATTGAATAAATTTCATACTTGCGGGTATCAATTCATTGCCTGCAAAAGATGTTCGTATTCTGAAGTACCATAAAAGTAATTGTCATATTTTATAAATTTAATTTTAACGAGAGCGCAATATTAGTAAAAGTCTACCAAACATCATATTACTTAATTTTATTTCTTATTGATAAGTAGGCTTTTGTAGCCTCCATATAACTCATGATTTTGATCTACTCCAATTTGATTAAAAATGAATAATACATCAAATCACAATTCAGACACAAGATTAAGCATTAGCATCAATGTTAACATTTTTGAGGCTGCCCAGTGGCACAGCGGTATGTCTGCGGACTTACAACGCTAGAATCCGGGTTTCGATACCCGTGGTGGGCAGAGCACAGATAGCCCATTGTGTAGCTTTGTGCTTAATTACAAACAAAACAAAAACATTTTTGACCGTTTTCTCCCAATAGCATTGAAGTTGATAAATTTAATATGATGCAAGCATCTTATGAGAATTACAAATGCTTATGTGGATGAAAAATATAATTTTTCGTGAATATTCATGTATGACACATAAATGTCAAGCGAAAAAAAAGACATGCACAGTAACGAATGTATAATGGAAGTTTCTCAGTGACAGAAAATGGAAACGTTACACTAAATATTGAGATGCACTCCAAGCTAAAGTATATGAAGTAAAAACCAGCTGTTTGTGTTATCTACATTAAACAGACGCGATTGTAGCAGAGAGAAAAGCTAATTGTTTGTTTTTTGCTTGTTTTTGAATTTCGCGCAAAACTACACGAGGGCTATCTGCGCTAGCCGTCCCTAATTTAGCAGTGAAAGACTAGAGGGAAGGTATCTAGTTATCACCACCCACCGCCAACTATTGGGTTACTCTTTTACCAACGAATAGTGGTATTTACCGTCACATTATAACGATGGCGTAGCAAGATGGGGGGCAGTCGCCCCCGGGCGCAGGTGTGAAGGGGCGCAACATTTCCTCTGGCCTATAATGCCTATTAATTAATAATTATGCCCTCCCCTAGGATATAGCGCAACTGCCCTATGTTAAGTAAATGCGACACAGTGTTACATTATTTGTGTATATTACGCTTGCAGTTTTAACTTTTAAAAGCCGCCCACTGAAATACAGAGACCGAATTGACGTACAGAAGTAAATTACCTTATTCCATCATTCATCTGTAGATCAAATACAAGTCCTAGAGTACAACGTACAAGTAAGTGTATGTTCAACAAAAATAAATACAAGATTGATGTAACATATTAACTGGTGTGCAAGATTGGCAATATATGCAACAGGCAAGGCCTAGTTCTAGATCTAGTAAACATTATAGGCCTAATGTAGTGGTTTGTAATTGTACTGGCTGATGGTAAATCATGTCTTACACCAACTAATGTAATAGACTTTAGGTCTAATTGCAGTTATAATTTTATTTCTAGACCCTAGGTCATCATACAAATTGTAGCCTATATTATAGGCATACTTAGACCAATCCTAACTAATAAACTAGGCATTGCACTGGGACAGATCTAACGACTAAGTTAATAGATCTAGATGTAACATTTGTTCTAAAAGTTAGGCCTAATAAATCTAAATATAAAATTGATGAGGTAGGGTTATATCTAGATCTGGGTAGATTCAATACAAGGTGCTTTCAATCTATGCACCCAAATCTAAGGTCTAGTTTAGATGTATAAATCTAAATTTTTGTCATTATTATTACATCTAGATCCAAACCCAAGACTAAAAAGATGGAAATAACAGGTCTATGGAAAGATGGTTGCGTGGTCATACTGAGGACATAACCTCATACGAAAACCTTGGAAATTTCCTGTCACTTGTGCAGTTATTAGCAAAATACGATCCAGTAATGAGAGAGCGTGTTAAAAACACGCAGACGTCAGCATCTTATCTTCCTCCTGAAATCCAAAATGAGTTTATAAATCTCATGGCTTCACATGTGCGAAATTATTGTTTGTCAGCAATTCGTAGAAACAAATACTATGGTATTCTGTTTGATTCCACACCTGATTTAGCCCATCGTGAACAACTGGCCCAAGTGATTTGGTTTGTTGACATTGACTTTAAGACAAGAAAAATAGAAGTCAAAGAGTCATTTATTGACTTTATACAGATAAAGGAAAAAGACGCTGCCAATATTGAGAAAACAATAAGCACAAAATTAGAAGCGGATGGAATTTTATTGAGTGATTGTTGTTCACAATGTTATGATAATGCTGATGTCATGTCAGGTCATCTGCCAGGCGTTCAACAAAGAATTCTGAACAAAAATCCAAAAGCAGAGTTTAAAAACTGTGACAACCATAGTTTGAACTTAGCATGTCTTCATGCTGCAAGTCAGGAAACAATAGTTATTACCTTTTTTGGTATAACTGAATCCATTTATAATTTCTTTGCTCATTCAACAACGCGATGGGACAAACTGCAGCAGGAGCTTAAGATTTCTGTTAAGCATGAATCAGAAACACGGTGGAGAACGAGAGAAAAGGTAGTAAAAGTTGTACATGAAAAACTCGATGAATTGCTAGGACTGTTATAGCAATTAAATGAAAATGGCAACACGGCTGAAACACAATGTGGTGCTCATAATATTCTGCAACGCATGCTTACATTTGATTTTCTTGTACTTTTGCATTTTTGGAGAAATATTTTATCATCTATCAATCGAGTGCAGAAACGTCTTCAGGACACAAAAATTAATTTTAGAGTAGTAGCTGCTGATCTGGATTTTTTGAATGAGAAATTGATAGAATCACGTGAAAAGTCCTGTCAAGAAGCACTTAAAGTGGGCAAGAATCAATGTGAAACATGGGGATTGACCATTGAAAGAAGAAAAATACGTCGTAAACGAATGCCAGGCGAAAATGCAGCTAGCTGATGCTGGATTGAACAGGAAATTTATCGCATCATGAAGGATGTTATTGATCGCTTGATTACACAAATAACATGAAGATTTTCTCGCTTACTAGATTTAGATTCATGGTTTGGATTTCTACTAGATGTGCAAAATATTGTTTCTGGAGATTTCGAAGACGGAAAATTGCAAGAAAAATATTGATGGACCAGAATTGTACAGAGAAATTAAAGACTGTAGTATCTTCTTCTTCTGTAGCTTTTTCCCGTATCTATACGGGGTCGCTATTTTTGGTGTTGGCAGGGTTTTTACGGACGGATGTCCTTCCTGACGCCAACCATCCCCTAATTTAGCAGTGTAAGACTAGAGGGAAGGCAGCTAGAAATTAAAGACTGAAGTATGTTGATAAGTAAAAGAACACAGACCGATTTTCCTGAACTA
>NW_013665835.1:567109-586761 GCF_000517525.1 Limulus polyphemus | reverse complement strand
TTTAAAGTTGTGATATCGTGAGATGTTATATTGCGACTTTATTTTAGGCCTGTGTAAGGCGATAATTAATTCTTTGTGTTATTGTCATTAAGTGGGTAATGAGTCATAAAACAAATAATCTAGACATTTTAGAGGTGGGGGCGCCAAAAATGTCTTTGCTCCCGGGTGCTGAGAACCCTTGCTACGCTACTGCATCATAACGCCCCCACTGTTGAAAGTGCGAACATGTTTGGTGGGACGAGGATTCGAAATCGCGACCCTCAAATTGCGAGTCGAGTGCCCTAACCACCTGGCCATGCTGTGCCGAGAAAGGCTACAGAACGTTTGTATTACCGACACTAACTAAAAGAAGCGAGTCCTATTCAAAACGACTGCCGGAAATCTGATCGGTAAGATAACGCGGGGAAATACATGCAAATAGACTGCCGATTAGATCAAACCAATTAGATGCAGGAGGTACTTGCAAAGAAATCACGTAGCGCCAGTTGGATCATCGTATGAACACACACAAAAATGTGAATAAAAAGTCATGTTTTTGGTTCCCAAATCAGTTGCCACCAGCGAATTAAAAACTAGGTTAGCAGGAAAATGGCAGTATTGTAGAATATCCAGCATACAAACTCTAAATAATTATTGCTACCCTGTATAGTCTGGCAGCGTAAACAGTAAATGATGTATAATGTGTGCAAATGGTATGACGTTACAAGAGAACTCACTTACTGATTTAGTAAGATTTATTGAAGTAATAGCTTTGTTGAAAGATATTTTATAAGTGTTAACCAGATTGCATAAACTAAACTGTGTCTGAATGTATTTCATGCAATGTTTTAATTGCTAATCTGTTTGCTGTGGCGTCAGATTTAATGAATCTTATTGAGGGCTTAATCAATAAACAAATAATTTGATGTTTTTAATGAAGCTTTTCGAGATAATTCTGGTACTCTGTGTACTCCACTCGCATAACCTGGAATCGAACTCCAAAAAAAATCGACTAGCCTACCGGCCTCCGATTACACCAGCATAATGTGACTCGAACAACAGGTAATACACTTACTGTAAACATTGACGTAGACACAGTAATTCGACTTGCAAATTTCATCTATAATACTGTTTTTGTTCTTAAAACATGCAGTGAGAAATGGACTATAGGCGTTTTGTTATTAATTTGTTTTGAATTTCACGCAAAGCTACTCGAGGGCTATCTGTGTTAGCCGTTCCTAATTCTAAAGTAATAGCCTACAGAGAAGGCAGCCTGTCAACACCACCCACCGCTGACTCTTAGGTTATTCTTTACTAACGAATAGTGGGATTGGCCGTTACATTATATCACCCCCACAGCTTAAGGGTGAGCATGTTCTGGAACGGGATTCTGATCCTCGACCTGCAGATTACGAATCGAGTGCCCTAACCGTCGGGCCATTCCAGGCTGAAGGTATTTTATATTAACATTAACATTACAAAGTAAAGCTTCCCCTGCAAAGATGTATTTATACGGTTAGTCATAATTTGGTATTAAAATATGAAAATGTTATGTCAGAACGAATAATAGCTAATTAGTTTTTATTATCAAAATCCGAAAATTTTATTTTGCCAGACGTCAGTTTTTGAAAAATTCCAGCAAGCTCCGTTTTTACAACCAGCAATAACTTATCGATAACGTCACGACAATTCAAACTCTGTTTAGCAGTATTAAGTTTCGGTACACCATAAGGAGGGATGATGATCATCTCTAATTAACTTTAGTGGCATAAATATAGCAGCGCTATCTGTCATGAAGTACGTACAGAGAAAATAGTGTCGTGTACACGCAATTATTTTCTTTCACTTTTATTTTCGTAAGGTTTAGAATAATCATTCCTATACTTATCAGATTAGACAAATAGCTCATGTGATTTAAAAATTAAAACTTTTTATGGATTTGCTTATGGTTAACTTTCTTATTTGAGTGGTGCTAAAATAAACAAGAAAATACGCATTTCTTTTTAATTCACATACATTATTACCACTGTTAAAAAAACAAAGAAAAACAACTTTGTTTTAATACACTGTTTAGGAACTACAAAAACAACAACAAAAAAAGTACTGAGACCATTAGGTACATTTACTAGGGCTGATATGATAGTAGTCGATACGTTACGTATCTAGACACAACGGTTTGTTACTAAGTTTGACAGTCTTGATAATAAAATCCAATTAGAAACATATGAAGTAATTCTACAAAGAAAGAAACAAGGGATAATTCAGATTTATTTTCTATTTTTATGGTGTTTGTTTGTTTTCAATGTCGCGCAAAGCTACACAAGGGCTATCTGCGCTAGCTGTCCCTAATTTAGCGGTGTAAGACTAGAGGGAAGGCAGCTAGTCATCACAACCCACCGCCAACCCTTGGGCTACTCTTTTACTAACGGATAGTGGGATTGACCGTCGCGTTATAACGCTCCCACGGCTGAAAGGGCGAGCATGTTTGGTGAGACGGGGATTTGTACCCGCGACCCGCAGATTGGGAGTCGAGCGCCCTAACCACCTGGCCACGCGAGGCCTATTTTGTTCATGGTGGTTACGAGGCTGGTCAAACTGACCGACTTCAGATAAAATTATAGTAGTAAATACAACAGGTAAAATGTGAAGATTTGTCAAAAAGGTTGGAAATTTATTTCGGAGGTTTTAGAGATTACACAAAAGAAATTTATTAATTTTTAGATGGAGAAAAGTATTTTTCATCTTAACATGAAAATCGTTTTACACGGAACAGTGAATACTTTGACTCCATATATTAAAACATTAATTTTTAGCAAACATACTTTATTGGAATTTTTAATTTTTTCTTTACAAAAGTCTTATAATGTTTACTTGCCAAATTTCGTGAAGATACGTAAACCGTATCGTATGGGACGATGTATCGATACAATCATATCACGGCTTCACGCCGCACTCCTAGCATTTACCCACAGTTATCGTGACGACAATAAACCTTCTACTAAAAACGTTCTATGGTCATGCTCAATAAATGAACAACAACAAATCTAAAAGAACATAATTATCTGACTGGAAATCGCTCCTACTCGTGTGATTAAAACAAATTATACTACTTTTTTATGCATTCATTTATGGCTAACCTACATTGATTAATGTGGTGATGCTAAAAGGAACATTCCATTAAAACACTCATATGTATTTGTAACTAGCCTCTTTTTATTACATATTGCGGGTTATTAAAACACTCCACTGGAATACACGTATTTATTTTAAACTAACTTATACAGTCATCTTAATTCCGTACAATATCCAAAACATACTTTCATCTACTGATACATACAACATCAATAAATTTACACTTTCACGACTTAACAATCCAGTCTCTAATAGGAACTAATTAAAGACCCAACCAATTCAGAACAATCAACGAAACGCATCCGCACATAACCGATTTAAGTCAAACTTATAACAATGTATCGAAAATCTACATACATATAACAACACGGAAATCAATGCCATTTACCAACATTAACAGATATACGTCTATACATAGCATAAATTTGAAATTACAATAAATGATATCACTGATACTTTTAATCTAAAACACAACAAAATGTAAAAATCACACAAAGAACTTTATGCGCTTGACGTTTCGTTTGTTTCTTACGTTATTCTGTTTTAACCATTTGGTATGCTCTTACCTATTCTTATGTTCTTATGATGAGTTTCAGTTCTTTAATAATTTCCTTCTTTTTCATCATACAATTTCAGGATTATAACTCTTAATTTCTGAGAGTCCATAGAAATATGCACAAACTTTCTGCTTTCTATCCAACTATATCTGTTGCAATATCTCTCTTAATAAATCCCTCTGTAAAATGACCACCGTTTTAATCTAGTCAAAAACAAAATCTTGTAACACACTGTATATTCTGAAATTTCACTACACACTCTATTAATGTAACATTCTTGCATAATTAAAATTATGTTTACTAAACCTAAGATGAGTTAAATGGCACTTACTATTTTTATGTTTAATGACCTACAGAATCAGCTCGAAGAGAACGTTATAGTAGTATCTAAAGCAATATCTTCAAATGTAGTGGGAGCTTTTTTTTCTCTATAAATAACTATTTTCGTATGATGAATATACTATTGTCATGCATGGTTAACTTTCGTTTATTTTGTAGCTTGAAAAATGGATTTGTAGGCATTGTAATATCATTATTTTTAACAAACAGTTCAACTGCCAGAAACACTTCAGCGGAGTAGTTATGGGTAGAATAAAATGACCCAGTTCCTTGACAATATCCTGTTACAACCATCATACTTTTATATTATAAATATTTCTGCCTTACCCTCTTAATCTATTATACAGAGAAAACCTTATAGATGCCATCAACATCAAGGGAGAAGATCTGCTCTATTCCTAATAGTATAAATTAACACACAACAGCTACTCCAAGTAATATGTATCTTAGTACTCAAATATATCTTGATGGAGATCAACTCCTTAACCAATCAGTTCCACTTAATGACAATGATCACAAATTTTATTTAAAGTTTTATAACCCAAGAACCCGCTTAACATATAAGTAAAACATAATAAGATAAAAATTAGTTAAATTGTTCAACCAAGACAATGTAACAAAGGCCAAACTTTTAACAGGAATAAAATAAAAATAAATCAAAGAAATCTTGAGGAAAGCAAACTTTGTTTTGTCCACGCAACTATAAACTAATACCACAAATGACTACGAAACAAGTTAATTGATACCGTATGTATTAAATGTTTAAGCATGAAGTGTTTCTATTAACATTTATTTTTGTTTCAAATAAAATTAGAAAAAATATACTAGTAACATTTTTTCAAACTTTAAAGAAATAAACATTAATTTTAACAGTTCACATTCAGAGGGGGAAAAAAGACTACAAGATAACTACAACAAAATAATTTTTGTTGTTTAGTTAATATTGATTAAGTATGTCATAAAATTATGTGATTAACAATAAAGTTAAAGGTGTCAACAAAATTCTCATGTTTAAAAATCCCACTTCTGCAGTAAGCTACTAAAACGTTTAATAATTGTAGGTAGCTCTTCAGAAACATTGATATTTAATAAAATTAGCCAAATCAGGTACAGTCAAAAAGGACATTAGTTTCCTATCCTTCTTTTAATGAACAAAAGAAAATGTAATCAATTAAAATCTATCTCGTTAGTCACATTAATGTACATTCTATATATATAACAGCCGATGAAATCAAAGAACCATATTTCTCATTAGATCACAAACATCAACATCTGATCTCCAACTTTAAATTCAAATGGGAAAACAAGATAAAAGAGGAACCTGCCCCTTGCCTAACAAAGTTAGAAGTAATCACAGCACAACGTATGGAACATTCTATTAAGGACAACAAAGTGATCTAACTTAGCAAACCCATATACCTTCACAACTGAAATTACCAATGGAACTAGAAACTTACTCTTCAGTCATAAATATACCGGCTAATAATTTCTTATTTTCAGGGGTAGGGTAATTTGCTAAGGTAATTCTGTACACAGTGCACACATTTGTTTGTGATCAGAGATGTCTGCTACAGATATGCATGAGTAGTAGAACTAGATGAAAATGTAAAAGAAAAGCTAAAATCCTTCAAGTTTTATTACGGTCAGGAAACTTGGATCATACTGATGTGACGACTGAAAACCTCATGTGATGGAGAAAAAAGAGAAGCTGGTGATGACCTTTGACTTCTCTGACCAATGGCAAAATCTGACATGTCAGGACAAGAAAAATTATTATATTTCCAATCTGTCTGTTCACATTCAAGGCTTCCACAGCTGAAACGATTCTGAAGCCGCTCCTTTCGCTCAATCTGAGACAGTTTCATTTTACGCATATGAGGCCCTCCACCATCAAACTTGGTGCATTTCATTTTATTTGCACTATTAAAGTAGTCTGGGCTAGGGGAAGGATTAAACCATTCTGCAATAACTGGACATGACTGGGCCCTATACAAACCCTCAGTGTTCTCGTTTTTCTTTTTTGATTCTCTCAAAAGAAACCAGTTATCATTTGCAAGAAGTTTATGACTTTCTGAGAGCATTTCCAACACTGTTTTCTGTAAGCTTTGGTGTCTTCTGTACTTTTCTTCAGTGAAGTTTTCCTCACAACTTTCTCCCTTACTAGTGATAAACTTATCAAGACTCTTTTCAGGTTTTCTATACGGGATGCCATCATGAGACAACTGCAGAGGTGCTTCTATTATGGAAGGCGAAGCTGGAACACCTGAATCATGTCTTTCAGGAAATACCAAGGTGGTCCTGACTGCATTACTTCTTTTGGGTAAAAAAACTTCATCTGCAAAGCATTTAAAATAAAAACCTATCATAAATCCAATTTATTTTTAAACTGGAGTTATCCTAAACTTTGTTGTTTACATAAAAAAATACTACAAGCAATATAAATCAATCTTTTTCAAATCACAGCTGTGGTGGTGTTGCATTTTTTTAGTGCAAATTCACATAATGGGCTATCTATGCTGAGTCCATTGCAGGGATCAATTCCCCAGATTTTAGCAATGTTAGCCCATAAACTTACCATCAACTCCAAAGGAGACCACAGTTGTGGAGATGAAAGATATAGCATGTCAACTATAGTACAAGTTAAAACTATATACTAAACAATTACCTATTCAAACATCACTACTGATCAGATCTTGTGTTGAGTCAACAATTTTTTTGCAAACCATTGTTTGTAAATTTATAATGTTTTAGTTTTACTTATTATTAAAAAAAGAGCATTCTTAAATAACCTAATTTGAATATTATGTAGTTGTGGCTTATGCAGTTCATGTTTTAAAACACCTATTTGTTGTAACTTAAGATATTGTATAAAATCATGATTTAACAAATGATACCCTTATAAAGGGATTGATCATATTTAAATAATTAAAAGTGAAGTAATTAAGTTACAAACAATTTCAACATTTTTCATAGTTAACCTTCCTATACATAAAAGGCCAAACTGATTCAGATAAATTTTAAAGCCTAAAGTTTAAAGGTTACATTTGTGTGCCAAATAATGTTAAACAGAAAAAACAAAACAAAAAACAGTATAAGTGTAGAAAGAAAGAGAAATACCATTGTTAGGCAAGTCCTCAATATCCATGAACTCTTCCATGAGGTGTCTTTCAGAAGGACTTGGAGCATCTTCACTTATTAACTGTATATTTGGATTTTCCTTTGGAGACACAATCAGCTTACTGAATTTTTTGTAATCTGTGTTAATAGATGAGCTTTCTTTTGTTACCTGCACTGTCCGTAAAACATTTGTAAATTTTCTTTCATATCCGGATTGGTATAAAGGCAAAAATGCTAATTTCTGACTTTTACTGCTAAGAGGTGCTGCTTCTGAATATTTGAACCCTTTGGTATTATGTTCATCACTTTTGGCATCTCTGACTGATAGAAAAGGAGCAGAAATAGTTTGTTTTGAATAGTCAGACATTCTGTGATCTTTGAAATCATAATGTTTCACTTCCAATGGTGTATTTGCTTCTTTTTTAAAGGGCTTTTGACAGTAAACTAAGGAGGATTTATTTGGGATTGCTTCAAGAATAGTTGCAAAAGAGGTAAATGATTTTCGTCGAGGACAAGGTAAGTTTAAAATACCTGATGATGAAAAGCCAAAATCTATGGTGGGTACAGGCTGACATCTTTTACCAAGTTTTTCTTCTGTATCTATGCCAGTCTTGGTAGTTAGTGTTGATGTGTATACATTAGTTGAAAATTGATAACCAGAGATGTAAGTTGTATCCATGAGTAAGTCACTGAGCTTTGAGTCATCTGTATTACTTTCTTCACTTTTGACATGAGTGTCTATCAACTGATTCTCCATACAGCTAAAGCTGTGGTCAGTATGAATGCCTGGTTTTCTCCTTTTACTGCTGTCTTCTACAGCTCTTCCAGATTGCTTTCTTTTGCCAGTTTCTTCTGGGTCTCTTTCATGGTTCTCAAAACTAAGCTTAGAAAGGGCAGTAGTTGGAGACTGGTCTTCATTAGATGAGTTCTCCCCACTAAGGGATTCACTTCCAGGTTTAGGCAGACTGAGCCTAAGGCTATGTTGCTTTTCCCTCCGACAAAAAGATCTTTTATCGTTCCCATCTGGTGGTGCAGACATTACCTCAAGTTTAGATTCCAGTAAGCTGTCCTTGAGTAACTGTTTCTCAAATTCAAGTAACTGACCCAAAAAGTTGAAATTTGGAGAAATGGTCACTCTTTTTGACTTCACATATCTAACAATAAGAACAAAACTAGTCAAATACTCATTTACGTCTTAACTGTACACTGAAAATGTATATTTTAAACTTAAATGTATACATGGTGGGGCAAAAGTTACAACACAGTCTGTACTAAAGAAAATATTAGAAATGCAATTGAAACCAATTTAATTATTGTTTATTTCATAGTAATAGTTAAAAATTAAACCAAGCTTTAAATGAAAGCAAATCTGGTTTTGAATTGCAGAGTATTTCAATGCCAGTTCACAATCAACAATTATCAATGCGCAGAATAAATAATCATTAGTTAACATGAGAAAGCTATGGTAGAACTGAATCTTATGCACTCGTTCTTTGAGAAGTGTATAAAAGAATGCCATTACACCAAATAGGACATAAAATTTGTTTACAAACGGACCAGGAAGAGCAAAGTTAATCTTCAGGCACTGCTAAAATTCATATTACTTTTGACAGTTATAATAATAATAAACCTGCTAAATCATTGGGGGAGGGACTTCAGTACTAAACACTTTATGGGGGAAGAAAAGAAAAAACTTAAGTACTTTATGGTGAAAAAAAAAACATACCAAAGTACCTTACTTGTATGCTGATATGTCTCTAAGCAAAAAATACTTAAATATGCAAAAAAAGTGATTAAACTTTCTAGCACATAATAAGAAATGATTAAAACATGCTTTAACTCTGGTGCAATGTTTCACACTGACGTATTTCATGAAATCTGCCAGAAACTTATACAGTGAAGGGAAGAACAAGTGGCCTTAGCAGCTATGCTAAAGGCTTAACACTAGTTCTTGCTAGTGAGGTACCTTCTTTAGCCATTTAAACTAATGGGCCACAATCTCTTACCCTCCCACGTAAGAAAGTGCTGAATGATATTCTGATACATCTAGGATCTTCACTAATAAGCTGCATTTCAAAATCCTCACTAATAAGAACAAAACTCTACAGCAATAAAGATGTATCCATATCTTTACTCAAAAGAAACAAAGAATATAAAAGAAGGAGTGAAACACTATGTCCATCTTGAAACTTCAGTTAAAGTCAAAAACTAAGGTAGAATAAAAGGAATGATATTAAGTTATTTATTGAAATAATTATTATGAGATATTATATCTTATTTGGATTTATCTTACAATTAATTACTGAATAAAAAATATGTGGCCCTTTTAGTGTACTGAAGGACTTTCTCACAAATAAAGTTAAAGCAACTCAAAATGATAATAGGTTCAAGAAAGAAATGCTATAAAACACACAAATTCACGACTTGTATTAACAATAAAAAATTTCATTACAACTTTACTCGATACATTTGTAAAGTAAGCCACGAAGGTCAAAACTTCAGAAATTTTTCACAGATATAATTTAATTTTTGAGTTTTCAAAGAACTAAAGAAGAAATCAGTGAGGAAAATGAATCTTTAAAAATTTTTGAAATTCCAAAAAGTAATACCCTAATAAGCAACTTCCCAAACAAATCAAAAATTGGTCTATTAAGAAACTTTTTAGAAGTTCTACATCAGTAAGCTTCTATAATCTGATGTCCGCAGAAAGAAACTGATTAAAACTTCTTAGAAACAACAAAACATTGTTATCCACAAAAATTAACAATGAAAACTATAGTATTTTTATCAACCAACTAACATGATTCCTTAATGTCAAATACAATGAATGAAAAATCTAAATGTACTCAATTTAACACTGACCTAAAACCCATGTCTAAAAACAAATTATTCAAAATATCATTGAGAGAAAAACTGTAATATATAAACTAATAACTTTTTTTCTCCAAACAATTAACCAAGAGCACCAAAAATCTATGGTCTACCTTACTAAAGTCCATAAAAACCCCACAGCCTTGTCCTCTTACAACTTTTTTTTAACCATAATCTCAGCAAATACTTTAACTGGATACTGGACCTTATGTTTCTAAATATCTATACATTTGAAAATTAAAAAACAAACTTACATTACCATTTATACAACCTAAACAGTAATTATCACTATGCATAGTTTTGATGTTATAAATTTATTATCTCACAATCACTACAAAGCAGCAATAGAACTTAACACACAAGTTGTTTTATAAAACTCAAAAAAGAAAATTACTGTTAAACCAGAACACTTCATCAAATTCTTACAACCTGCTACAGTAATTTGCTTCCATACAATGATTCATATGGCCTTCCCTTACATGGAATCAGCATATGTAATCCTCTATCATGTAGTATATTAACCACCTTTTTTGTACATGATATTGAACAACATGCCACAAACAAATTCATATTGGTTTCAATATATATACAATGCTTTCTGTAGGTTTAGGTTTCAAAACAAAAATTAACAAACACTATTCTTCTAACATGCATAAAACATACATAAGGACATACAAGTCATTGTTGAAAGCGAAAATAACTTCATAATACATTTTGTGTTTGTAAACATTACATGTGCATACACCATATGCAAAATTGGCAACACTGATAATGGAATCACATGTTTAACCCAATGTTTCACTAATAATTACCAAGTCCCCTTCAAAATAGTTATACAAATCATAAGTGAATTCAGAAAAGATGAACATGAAAATATTAACAGGCACACATCCCAAAACCCATATCCAAATACATTGAACCTAATTACTAGCATTATTCCTTTAGTAGAAAATGTTCTTATACAAATCTGGAAAAATTTAAAATCAAAATCATTACCATATTTAAATATTAATCAGACATTAATAAAAATATAGAAGCCTTTCTAGATAAATCTACTATGAACAAACACCCATGCACCTCTCTCTATATTTTTTAATTACCATTTCCTCAGATTATTTACAACCTAACCAAACTCATTACACATACACACAAAGGAAAAACTACAACATTACCCTTACATATCTTGTAGAACAATTGTTAATTAGTAGATCACTATTCCATATACAAAATGAAGTTTAACATGTTATGTTTTAACCTACACTTTGTGTAATTGACAGTGATTGCACCAGTGAGTTAAATGCCGCACAATAAAATAAAATATTAAGAAAGAACCTACAGAAAAGCTGTGACTTTTTCAGATATTTCATGGGTATGCCTACCTTTCAACAGTTGGAACAAGAGAAAAACTAAAAAATCAAGAAACTAGGCAATGAACTACAAATATTATAAGCAATTATTTTTCACTTAAACATGTATTCAAGCCATTTAGAAAAGAAATATGCATATGACAGCTATGACTCCTATTAACACAAGCTGTGACCAACAGAGGCTAATCCAATGGACACTACAACATAACAGTCCAAGACACATAAACTGTAATTGTAAGTACAGGTTAAAACTCCACACTGCAGAAAGTATTACTCTTAAATTGATCTTTTGGAGGATAAGTTGAGTAAAATCAAAAGCTTTATATGGGATATCTATTTGTTTAATACGTGACATAAGCTCTTATAGGATATATATTAAGGGAACATGGATCAAATATATGTAACGAAAATGGATCTAGTTTTCATTTTATTTTAATTTATTATCTTCCAATTTCGGAAATTTTTTTACCACAACTTTCTTGATTTTGACTTAAAGGGTTACAACTAAGATTTTACTTTGCAAACTTAGTAAAATTTCCAGGTTTGAAGAATTGTTAAATTTGGTGCTTGGTTTGAAGTAAAAATATAAAGTACTTAGTTTTGTTACATATTATTTTTAAGTCTGTGTGGTCAATGACTTAACTGACCTAGCCACAAAACTCTCGTGGTGAGTAGGGTGTCTGGACTTCCTACTGTATTAAAAACAAGATCCTATGAAACATGGGCATACAAACTCTCTAACCCTGAGAGCCAACAACTATCCAGGAGGTGGTGTCCCCTACAATTCACTTAAGCTGCTGGGCAGCAGCAGTGGATGATGCAGTCACTGGCAGAAGATTCCATTGGAAACAATGGCAGGAGCCTGGAGATACTAGTCAACTTGATCTCTCCCTATGTAACTCTCAGGCTTCCTATTCACTGTACAGCTGTGCACCACTGAATTAGATTCCTGGGAGCTCAGAGGGTTATGTAAATGGTTGGCATGATCACTGACACACCTTAAACACTAGTGCAGGCATGGTGGAGGTAATTATGGAAGGCTCAAGGAGCTGGAAGCCATTAGTCTAAGCTCTGCACATAGGCAGTTTGGGTGTGATGGTCATGCTGTGCTGACTAGAGTAACAGTAAAACAGGGCAGCTATGTAGATGTCCAGGCATCCTTACTGAAGGACAACTCTGCCTACCTCTTTCTTTGAGAAGGCCCCTAGAAAAGGTGGAGTAAGTAAAGCTCACTCCTCTGCACCCTGGCCAGTTTCCCACAGTTGGTGGGCTTTCATACTTGTAGTCAAAAACATCACTGGCATATTAACTCTTGCAACATTTGAACCATGACAGACATCTGTTTACACAACAGACCTGAAAGAAGAATGGCAATTACTGATTGGGAACTAGCAAAGTATAATATTGAAATTGCAGCACTCCAGGCAATGCGGCTTGCAAATCTGAAAGAAAGGAACTACACCTTCTTCTGGTCTGGGAAAACCAGTGATGATAGAAGGGAGATTGGAGTGGGTTTTGCTCTTCAAAATAAGACAGTTGGCAATTTTAAGTCACTCTACTGCCATCTCAGACAGATTAATGACCTTAAGACTTCCAGTTGACAAAGGCAGACATGTTACTCTCATTCTGCTTATGCACCTACCATCAAGAACACCTAGGAGGCAAAAGGTACATTCTATTCTGATTTGCGATACACACTTGAAATTATTGTGTGTTCAGACAAGTTCCTTCTGATGGGAGACTTCAATGCTAGAGGCAAACTGCAAGACTTGGAAGTATGTTCTGCATATGATTGAAATGTGAAAGGTTACTTCAACTTTGAAGTGAAAAAAGCCTGGCTATTACCAACACATTTTTTAGAATGTCCAACAAATAGTACTTTTCTTGGCAACATCCAAGATAAAAAAAAAAGTATCACCTACTTCACTACATTAGTACCAGAATAATATTATAGGCAACCATTTACTACTTAAACAAATATCACAACTACTTTTTAATCATGTATTAAAGTCATTTAGAAATTCTTAAACACAGTGACATTGCTCACAATAGACAATTGGTAAAATTATTTAGTAACTGATGGGAGATGAAAAAAGTTCCACAAGAATCTAAAGATGCTATCACTATCACTATATAAAAAAAAAGCCTACACATACTATCAACTCAAGTTACATGAGGTGCATATTGCTCAACTTATTTCCTCATTCACATTATCTGCAAACTAACAACAAATTCTTGATATAAAGACAACATTATCAATCATTGGAAAGAGCACTTTCAAGACTTATTAAATCACCCATTCACTACAAGTGTCAATGTCCTACAAAGCTTTGAAAAAATTTCAGTACAAGAGGAGCTTTGAAAGATAACTATGGCAGAAATGTCATGCACATTAAAGGAACTTGAAAAAGGGGACAACTCCAGGAATGGACTGCATTCCACTAGAAATCCTTAAATATAGTAGTATTAAAAAAGTTGCACAGGAATTTAAATATTCTATCATTATCTCCAACTAAAAAAAGAAGGTTGACCAAGCAGAATATGGAAATCATCAGGTTATTTCTCTCTTGTCTATAACTGGAAAAACTTTTGTAGGAATTATTCTGAAATGCCCACAAATCATTGCAAATAACATTCTTCCAGGAAGTCAATTATTGATATGATATTCATGCTGCACCAACTGCAAGAAAAAGTTCTCAAACAACATCAAAGTTTCTATGCTGTCTTTGTTGACTTTACAAAGTAAAGTGAGAAACCTTGTGAAAGCTGTTGGGTTTATGAGGATGCCCTGACAAGCTGATGAAGATGACAAGTTTCCTTGATAACATGAAAGTATGAGTCTCTGTTAATGGTGAGAGAAGTGAAATCTTTCGGGTAAGTCATGGGCTAAAACAGTACTGTATCTTCACTCCAGTACTGTTCATAGTATTCCTCACTGCAGTTCTAAGATCAATAAAGGTAACATTTTCCTAAACTCCAATAACACTCACCTCCATTGATACTAGTTATTTCTCAATTTCCAGGGTTTCCACTCTTTGCCCATCTAAGTGTTGAAAACACTTGCTCCAGTCTTTTATACCCCATTCGATTGACCTTGGCAAATTCTAATTTGCAAAATTCACCACTAACTTCAATGCACCCTCTATCTAGGTACTGTATATAAGCACCTCATTCAGATAATGTAATCACTTTTTCTAGACATAAACCGGCTTTTAGTGGGGAGGTAGGGCGGGAGAGTGTCAGCAGATGCAAGCATTATTGGAAATACATCTTCAGTTTAGGAAAATGTTAACTTCCAAAACATACTTATCTTTGCTGACACTATAGCTAGAATCCCACACTGAGAAGGTGGAGGGGCCAGTGCAGGCATGAACTATAAAGAAAGTATCTGTATAGAACAGGAGTGTACCACAATAAAATAGTACAAAAGTGGGGGAACTACACTACATCCAGAACAGGTATGCTCTTCACTTGGAACTCCTATAGTAAAAGTGGAATAGAATATGAGTAATCATAAGAAACAAAGTGGACACTTTCTCCTCCACCTAAAGAAGTACAAATAGCAACACCCAAGGCTCGGAATGACAGGATCATGTATGCTGTACTCAACCAAAGGAACAGAGCTCATCTGGTCTGGAGTTATGAACATTCATCCTCACTCCCCAACCAAGAAGGCAAGGAGTATTCCACTTGCCCCTGGAATTATGGAGAGGACGTGGAACCTGTGCTCAATGAAGGACCTAGGATGGGACCACTTCACATTCAGGAATTATGAGGAGATACTGGACCTCCTTCTGTGAACAATATATGAAACCAACATTGATCAAAGAGAAGGGCCATGAACCCTCCAACTGGATAGCTTTGCATCAAATCTGAATTGGAATTACGAGTAGGCTCCTGTGGAGGCTGGGGCCACTCCTACTGACATCTGGGAAAAACATCCAGGGGCACAAGTAGGAGGGCCCTCAACTTTACCCTTTTCTACAAGAGTGGAGGAACACACTTCAACACTCTGGAGGAAAACCTCTGTCCACCACCCCAGCAAATGGAAACTAGGGGTGGTAAGGACTCCCAAGCTCCACTAGAAGATTCTGGGGGGGGGGGGTAATATGCATTGGGGAGTCCTGAGGAACAGTGCAATAAGTGAACTAAGTTCCCTACATTTTTAAAAGCAAACCAATCCTGATTTATTCCACCTGAAGATCAGCAGGGACAGGCAGGATCCCCTTTAGCTTTACTCATGACAGTCCATAATAATAAGGTAATAACATCCGGTAGATGCCTAGATGGTCTTATGGAATACTCCACTTAGGCAGAGCCTGTTGCAAACTGTAGTAATTATAGTGAATGTGGTTGCTAGTGCAGAATTGAAAAGAGAAAGCATACCTGCCTGGGAACACTCGCCACAGAGTGGGAAGCAGTGAAAAATAAAAGGACCCTGGAAACAAAAAGAGTATATAATTGAGGAAAATACTCACCTCCGTAAAATTCCAATTCGGTAATTGAAAAGGTCATTTGGGCTGAAAAATACAAAAGGATTTGAGTAGATGTGACAGTACTGGGGATTCAAAAAAACCTTCCAATATTCGGAATACCAAAAAATAGTGGATAAGGATGTCTTATATGAAGCCACCGTAGATGAAACAAACATCTGGGTGGAGAATGTCTGATTGAGGTTGTCTCAACAGAGACTGCCAAAGTGGAAGAGGTAGAGGTGGCCATTCCTGCAGATACTGAAGAAGTGGAAACCACGTTTGAGCTGGTCAGTATAGTGCAACCAAGAGAACTCAACAGGGAGTGGAATGAACATAGTCAGAATCCCAGGGCAATAGTAAAATCAGAGGAAAGGCATACAGATGTAAACATGCCAGTCTTGAATGCATCTACTGCCAATGCTTGAGGTATCAGAGACCAAACAACTGCAGTTGAGAAGTCCAACAAGTCGCAAAGGCATCGATCATTGGAGATCTGAACTGAGAGCAAATCCACCAAAAAACCTAATGATGTAGATTACATTCTATCAGAAGCATCTGGTTGGGTCGAGACAAGAGATCTGCAAGTAAGTTCATCACTCCTGGAGCATGACAAGGTAAAAGACTGGTACAAAGGGAATGAGCCCAGTAGAGAGGATCCAAGGTACGAAAACAAAGGTCTTGAGAATGTGTGCCTCCTTAACAAAAAATCTGAGATACCACCATGGAATTGATAGAAAGTATCATGAATATTTTTCTCTTCAAGAGAAAGACCTTGAACCATTGCTTGGTGTACTGCAAGGAATTCGAGAATGTTGCTATGGAGGATGGACTTGTCTTTCGTCCAAATACTCTGGAACTCCTGACTTAGAAGATAAGGTCCTTATCCCTGAAGAGATGTGATCATGAACAGATGGATCTCAAAATGAGGTGGTGGAATGGGTACTCCAATAATAGTGTGGTTCTGATCTAACCACCAATCGCAATCTACGATATTGCTCCTGAGTCATGAGATAGGATGATCCAAAGGATTAGAATGCATGATTCATTGGTCGTGCAGTGACCACAGAAGGGATTCATATTAAATTGTCCTAAGGGAAAGAGAGGCTTGAGAGATGCCTACATCCCCAAAAGAGAAGGAACCATCCACACAGTAGGAGAAGGAGACACAAGTAAAAGCATGACAGCTCTTCCAACAGAACAAAGAGAAGTTGGAATTTATACATGTATAAAAAAAAAGGCCAAAATCCCTAAAATGTGGCAATAAATTTTATCATCAGTCTCATAGTACTACTTTTTCACTTCTTATTGTACTTATTATTTAGACTTGGATATAATGTCTAAAATTAACACAAAAATTGACACTGATTTAGAAACAATTTTCAAACCATTTGTCTAAATTGACCTGTATTCATTTGCCACCTTCAGCATAAACTTCATCAATATGACCTTTACAAAATGCTTTATCAAATGGATCAAGGTAAGAGCTTTATTAACATCTGAATTACCATCTTCAAGATTCAAGACAACAACAACTTTTGCTTTTGAAGAAAAAGAAACAGGAAATGCTTTTTCTTTTTCTTTATGTCTAATTTTCTTTGTATTCCTTTTTGGAAGCTCTTTTCCTTGATAACTTTCTTTCCATGGATATCCCATCATGGTCACATCCAACTGACTGCATTTATTGCACTTTAAACTCTATTTGCAGCTGCAAGTAACAGGATGTGTAGGAATATTTTCGATGTTTACATTTGCTTTCTAAGCTTTAAAACTAGAAAGAGCACATACACACATAAAAAGAAAAAACAACTTGACTTTTACTAAGAAAATGGAAAATAACGAATGCTGAATAACCAGTATTTTGTCTTCACAGAATGGAAGCCATGATCCATAGCTACTGTTTTAGCATGTTTTAGAAAATTCAAAAATTTTTCAGATGTTGCATATTTCAGATTTATGAACAATCTTGGCTGGGTTAAGCCATGAATTTAGTGTTAAAATATAAAGTAATAATAAAAATAAACCTTACCTATAAGCCTCATCTGAAGATAGTCGCAGATAGTGCATGACATAGGCAATAGCAATTGTAGGTGAACGGGAAATACCAGCCAAACAATGCACTAGCACACAACCACTACCCTCTCGCACTTTGTCTATTAAAAAAAAATCCAGTTGATTATAGTGAAAAAAGTTACAAATAAAAGATATAATTCTAATCAACAACTGTCCTATTGATAAGTAAGACATTGCACCTGAAACTTTTTTAATCTCCCATACAAACAAAGTATAATGATTTGCTAACAAATAATTTGAGGCTAGCAAAGATCTGCAAAACATTTACAACCAAGTCAGTATGTTTATTACACTTTAAAATACAAGATTTCTAGAATAATACAAAAGAATTCTAATAGCAAGTCCACTTGTTTTGATCCTAACCTTAGTTAAGCTTTTAATAAGTATGGCCTATATTCAATAAAGAGATAAATTAACACTGTAACTTATGTAGGTTTTTTTGCTTTAGTTTAGTTAGAGCTAAACTTTATTGTACTTAATACTATCAATAAATAAACTTGTTATTCTATGACCTTATGATAGACCTTTTAGAAACATTGATAAGCTTTTAATATGTTGTTGTACAAAATATCTACTAAAGTATATTTACATTCACTGAAATGAAGTACATGCACATTTAAATAATAAGGTATACGTGCATTTTTAGAACAGATAAAAAACCGAGTATTATTATAATAGATGCGTCTGCTTTTGTTTTTCAGTGAGAAAGTTCACTAAATCTTAAACTTCTACCACACTAAAAGTACTTCATTATCAGTATTGATAAATATTATTTTAAAGGTATAAAATTATTTATATTTTCTTTTTTCCTCTTCAGTGTTTAGGCTATTAGAAATAAGGTTATGAAGCAATTATCCTACCTCTAGAAACTTAATGAATGGTTAGAGAACTATCAATTTTACAAATACTGAAAACAGAAAGCCCCTTTTTCTGTAATCTGCACAACAGATATCTTTCCATTGTGTATAATAATGTTCATGTGAGCTTGCTACTAAGAATATTCTTTTCAAAACATACTGTTCCTATAACAATCAAAGTGACCATTTAATTGTGAGAGTTCAATATTGTTAGATGTCTATTGCCCATTCTTATAAGCTGTTTCTAGTACTTACCTAAGAACTGGAAAGCTTTAGGAAAGAATGGCAAGAGCTTCTCACTGTAGTTATCATTGACAGAAATCCTCATGAAATGTGTGTCTTGGATAAAGTCTGGCTTCGGACAGTTGGCACTGACATTCAACTCATATGTGATGTTATGATTCTGGGAAAATTAAACATTCAAATATAAAATATGGCAAATATGAAGGTTTACTTCGACAGTATTCACAAAAGTTATTAATTGTTCTTAGAGTTGTTCAAAAACTTTTATACCCCCCCTAACAAAAACACATACACACATCAAGTCTTGTGCTTGTAATCTGAGGAATCTCATAGGAAGCTATAATACTGAAGAGTGTTAATTAAGCTACAGCTCAAATATTATCCTATAAGGTACAAAAGCATGCATTTCTGTTACAATGATTAAGAATGTTGAATAACTTGGTTGAGTTCATTTTGGAATTGTATTATACAAGTAAGGACACACAGATACATGCTGTTGAGAAAAGACAATAGCCACAAAAGTTATCAATGTCAACTGAGGACAAAATATAACAACAACAGAATTCAACAAGCATTACAATGCAATGCAATGAGCAGACTACTTCACAGCTCAAATATTATCCTATAAGGTACAAAAGCATGCAT
>NW_013665835.1:561612-566822 GCF_000517525.1 Limulus polyphemus | reverse complement strand
CAATGATTAAGAATGTTGAATAACTTGGTTGAGTTCATTTTGGAATTGTATTATACAAGTAAGGACACACAAATACATGCTGTTGAGAAAAGACAATAGCCACAAAAGTTATCAATGTCAACTGAGGACAAAATATAACAACAACAGAATTCAACAAGCATTACAATGCAATGCAATGAGCAGACTACTTCACATCAGATGTTGCCGTAAAATTTAAGGAAGCAAAATAAGCCATGATTTACTTTCCTTGCAGCACCAAGAATATCACTGAATACAAAATGTATGGGTATCTTTGACCCCATCATATACGATACACAGATCACTTGTTTATTACCTCAAAAATGAGGTCTCTCTCTTAGAGCTCAAGCAGATTTTGATTTATAGAATTAAACTTAACTAACCAATGCTCATTCATGAATAAGCCACACTTGTTTTTTTTTCTAAGAGAGGACAGAAGAAATCCACTGAGAATCTACATGTGGCTCATCAGGACTAAAAATTTTGACTTACAACTGATGTTTTGCTTTTATACCTAAACATGCAATGGGAAACACATATACAAGATAAAATAAACAACACAATACAATCAATATGTACTAATGAAGCAACAATAAAAGAAGTCTTCAATTACATTAATTTCATTTAGTTCAGATAGGTTTAGAAAAATATACTGTATTATACTTGAGATTAAATTATAGATACCAGGGTTAATTGCATTTCATAAGTATATTTCAAGTCTTGTGCTGCTCTTCCTCTGTTAACCAAGCTCAATCTGATGTTCATGATTATACACTACTGTAAATATCACAGGTTCCAACATCATGTTTAAGCAGATCAAAAGCACAAAAGTTTATTGATGTTGCACTGGGGGACTTGAGACAAGTAGTCAAACAATATTGGTGTGTTTCAGTTCCTTGAGCTATCTTTTTCATAAACACAGCTATAGTACCAAGATATGGTTTGAAGCTTGCGAGTCTTCATCAATATCTAATCCTTGTTTATCATCTTCCTTGCAGTACAATGAGATATGCCTAGCTTCATCAAAGTTGTTTTTTTAAGGTTAGAGGTTTCACCCTCATTAATATGGCATTTAATCTGCAGCATGCATTGTTAAGTGACTGGGAATTCGCAATAAAACATATAGGTGTTAATCATTTTACCTAGAAAATATTGCTCACAAGTGCAGCCACTGCATTAGCATATACAAATTATTCATTTAACCTGCAATTAACCCACTGTAATGTAGAGTCATTCAAGCTGCTGATTTGTGATGCCAGTATAGGCATATACATATTCTAAATACTATTATTTCACAAGTGAAGTTTTAAGGACTTTGTCAAGATGTAACTAATATGCATATAAATGGAAATAAACTATCTTTATTGAGCAAAACATAAGTGCAAGTTATGAAGATCAACAATTTATTCTGCTTTTATGAAGAAATCTGTACAATAACATCTCACTGTATTATACTGATTTTGATTACTAATTACAAAGAAATATCAATGCTTTTTAAAAGTTTCCAGTTGTATCTCAATGGAACTTAAGAATTTCTGATAAATCCCCCACCCCATTAAGAGTTCAGATTTCAATAAAAATAACAAGTAACAATTTCTCTGAGGTAAGCATATATATATATATATCTATTATTTCACCTAAAGACACTTTCAACTGCTTTACTATGATGTAACTGACATTAAAAATTTGATTTTTTAATTCTAGTGAACCAATTGTTATTTTTTCTTTAAAAGTGAATTAGCTTTCATTTCTCTCTGCAGGAGGCTTTGCTAAAAATATGCTACCTTTATTATAATTTGTGTATAATATTATATTGTACACCTTCATTATAGAAAATTGATGATACAGCATTTTTCTGCTTAATTTTGCAGTCTACTTGCCTATTTTTAACATTTATAACAAGCAACTTAAATGTAACTTATGGCCTAACTTACAAAACTTTTATCAACAACTATGTGGTCTTAGATCTTTCTATCTTTTTATCTGCCTATAACTTAAGTTACAAGGTCACCCACCTTTAACATTTCTTTATTGAATGCATCACTTTGTGAACCAAGGTACATGAATGGCAAAATTTTGGTTGGCCCTTGGTGGGTAACTGACAGACAAGGCTGGGACAGGGATGTTAATGGTGTGCATTTCCATGTTTTATCTTCACATAAATTAGGATAAGCAGCCTGGAATTCCAGAAAACCTCCTGTGTTGCAAAAAAGTGTGTTAGGCTTTTCCACAAATTAAATTTAAAAGTATATCTATAACAAGGTTAATAATCAGTTCATTATTACAATTTTTGAGGTACTTAACCATGAATTACAAAAAAATTATATTTTACTTTCCTACAAAATCAAATTTTGCTTACAGAATAATAAATCAGTCAGCATGAATACTTGTTACTAAGCTATATCACCATCAACAAAATCAGACTCCTTTTCTATTCTTAGTGCTCTTCAAAGCTAACATAACATTACACACAAAAAATCAATACTTTTATAACAGCTTTAACACTACTTTTGCTTTAGTATAGCCAGCAAGAGGTTATATATATATATATATCTTAGCATAAAGCTGCAAATGAGTTTTCTATGTTGGGTCCACTAATGAAACCAAACCCCCCAATTCTAACATTTTTAAGCTCTCAAAAACTAACCACTGAGCTTAATTAGATATAAATAATATTCCACAACTGAAAATGGTTAAAAACGGTAGATTTAATGAAGTCACTACAGCAAAATCTGGGATTTTTTAAAATAAAAAACACTGTCAAATTTCAATGAGGCCATATAATTTAAGTGTATATTTTCAAAATTTAAAAAAATTCATGAATTTTGTTTTTATGGTTCTAGTGCTAGCTAGATTTAAGTGTGTTTGTTTAAAACAGTGTGGAATACTATTAAATGTTAGGAAATTGCAAAAGAGAAATGATTTGTCCACATGTCAATCCAATCTTGGGAATAACAGAATAAATACAGAAAGTTGGAAATTTGTAATTTTATAGATGGACTGGTGAACTGTAAGTTATTCATTCTACTGGTAATTGTTTTTGTTTTACCTAAGCACTACTTCAATGCACTTGTAAGACTGGTAGATAAGTAAAAAGATAATGAGGAAGTGAAAAAAATCCACACACAATAAAGTTGACATGTCCTGAATCTAAAAGTAAGTATTTTCTTCACCAAAACTATGTTGTTTCAAATTAATTGTTTTTTTCATGATTTCACATGCTCCAAATTAAATTTTTGCCTAGAACATAAATGCAGATGAAATACAGGAAAAAAATCTAGTGTTCATTGAGTCTTGCAATATTCATGAAGTTTTTCTAATGAAAGAAAACAGCATTATTGATAGGAGTGTTGTTTGGCTGAAATAGTAATGACAGTCACTCTTTTAACAAGGCTTAATGATAAAGTTTTTCCTTTTGTATATTTTTTCTGTCTTAAATTAAAATATCAGATTTTCAAGTAAAAGAATTATCAGCAAAAATAAATGTGACTTAAAAGACTTTATAATGCCCTAGTGATTAGGTCTAAAATATTTCCACTTAACCCAATATACCATAAATATAAGCAATAGGAAAACATTATTATTCACTGAATAATAATAATTTACTGAATTAGTGGTTCCTAACAGTAACGAAATGCATTTGTTCTGCATTCTCAATCTTAAAAATACCCTTACCATAGTGGATTTATAGATAAACTCCATTCCGTGATTAAAGTTTGATACTACAGATGAGAAATTATATATTTTAAAGTAAATAAGGATTTCACTCCTAAGTGTATTATTTCAAACCCCTTATGTAGCAGCATGTGTCAGGAAAATTTTTGGTTGCCTCAGTTAGTTTGTGTGGGTGTTTTGAAAACAAAACAAAGTTTAATGCAATTCACATTAGTCTCTTTTTGAAAATGTCCACTATAATGTTTAAGTTACAATCTTAAAAAAATATATTGATGATAAACTTAATGCCTCTGCTGGTAACTTGGACAGATATGTGGCTTCTTATTATTTTCTTGTCAATACATAAAAATAGTCTTGCAAGATTAGTTTCATGTTAATCATTACTGCATAATTTTGGAACACTGTAATCATATTACCCTCTATAACTACAATATGAAAATGAAATAAATTTACTAAGACATAAATAAAATAACTGTATGCAATAAAATGTACATCAAATAAATGTCTCAGAAACCTTACGAATAAGAACTCACCTCTGACTAAGTTCACACTTCTAAACACCTGTGCCAATTTTGTCATTAACACAGCTATGAAAGTATCAGTGGTATTTATGTCCACAGAAAATGATCTCTGGTCATACACTACAACATCATATGTTTCATCTATATCAAACTGGCAAGTATGTAACAATAGTTCTTTCACAGAAATCTGAGAAGAAAAAAAGAATACTAATTAAACAAAATTTAATTAATATCACAGCTTTCACATATACAAATTACAAATTTGTGTTTAGGTTGTTAAATCTTTAACTGCCTAATTTGATAACAATGACATTTTGACCCTCATCTACTCATCTTTTTCACATTAGCCTAATAAAATTATTTATGAGTTTGGTTATTGTGAACATGACAGTTAGAGCTGGGAAGTTATCATCTCTAATAATCAATGTAAGTTACCTATGAACATAGGTTACATCAAATAGTGTCATCAAATAAAATAATCAATTCATGGAAATGAGGATTAAATTAATTAATGTCAAAAAAAGTAATAAACTAATTGAAATTTGTGTTGTTGATTACTTGGATAGTTAAAGTACTCAGAAACACTAATATTAATTAGTTTATTATTACCATTATGATTATAATTATCATTTCCAATTATTCAGGGTTGTTCAGCAGAATCAAATTGTGTGATGACTCATGAAAATAATAATTAACTAATTAAAATTAGTGTTTCCAATTATTCTAACTATCCAAGTCTCATGTAAGAATAAACAATTTGTTGAATGTAACTGATTCATGAACCTGACAATTAAGTGATTTACCAAATTCTACTAACTGCCCAGTTCTAACAGCCATATTCATAACACACCAAGACTGATATAAAGATCAATAAAGCTGAATCTCAGTTAGGAAGTTCTGAATAGGCTACTCTTACTAAATTGAAGCATCAAATACATGTACTTACACAAGCAATTATTAGTAAAACTATAAAACTAAAACTAAAGCTTTTTAAAT
>NW_013665835.1:538971-560612 GCF_000517525.1 Limulus polyphemus | reverse complement strand
TCCACAGTCATTTTCTAACATTTATTCAATGTAATTTTTGAAAGAAACAGAAAGCAAAAGTAAAAGTTTTCATTTATGTGCAGCTTTGAGGAGCCTTGCCTGAAAACAATACACTTGTAATTTCTTTTATAATTTTTCTACCCATCCCAAAACATAAAATACAATTTTGTTATTTTATGTGATTTTCCTTCTCTTCCTGTGTTTTCATTCTCACCTTTTTTATGACCATGTGATCTAAACTATTAATGAAGCTCAGTTTTGAAAATAGCTATAGACAAAGTTTAAACACCATTGGATAGAGCAGATTATAAACTATTTAGTACAATGTATTATTAAGTCAGTAGACTCTACATGTAGAGATGGTCCATGGTACTAAATAGACATAACACAAATATGCATGCTAAAAAAGTCAACAATGACAGACTTTTACTTTAAAAGATGATTGCCATTCACTTTCATTTGTTTCTCTACCCAACAAGCTCAAAAACAAGGCAAGAAACCATTGCTATGATACCAGAAAGTGATCAACCCATCAAATTGTTCATCTTTCTTCTTGTTAGCTTTCTTACAGAAATCTGGTGTTTATTAAAAAGCTCAAATACAGGATGGTACAAGAATTGCCAGTCAATAATAGAAGAACATTAGATGACTGTAAAATTAGAATACTCAATGCTTTGGACACTATGAAAGTAATACACTATACAGTCAGTGTCTTTAAGGAGCCAGCCCTAATATTGTGTATGAAATGAAGGAGTAAAAAAATATCAATACACATAATATTATCTTTTATTAAACACATTCATAGAATACACTAACTTTCAGTCTGGAAAAACATCACAAAACAAGTAATTAGAAATTTTTTTAAAGTGTAATATGATGAGGATACATCAGTGCCAAAAAGAATGCAAGCAAGAATACAGGAATGATACAGCTATACACACAGATCCTCCCTACATGACTTTCAATATTAAAATTTAAAGTTACACTGTAAAATGCATTACTTGACTTTAATATTACTGCAGTTGGAAGTTATATATTCCTGACTGTTAGTATGCAGTTTGTGTAACTAAGAGCCTGGGATTACATAGAAGTCACGTCAAAACATGTCTTGATTATTACAGACTATTTACAGACTCTCACTGCGAGGTCAGTTGAATTGACCAACCTTGTAACCATTTTGTACTCGAGCATTTTACAGTGTAACATTGAAAGTCATGTAGGGATGATCTATATATAGCTGTATCACCCCTATATTCTTTTGAACTAAGTAACAGGAAAAGTTATGGTTTAATGGAAAAGTGACTAGATGAAATGTCATGGAAAGAAGGCTTAGGAACAAACCACAGATCTGGGAATATTATTTTCTTTATAGATTCTTTAGGTACATTCTTTTCCTTCCTGGAAATGTGTTTATGTTGAATTTTATTTGTTTGAATATTATAGATTTTTTTTTTCTTTGAGAAGACATCAGACATGTTTAGTTTGATTTAACATGCACTGCAACCAATAGCAAAATATTCTGTTGACTCTAGTTCTTATTTATTGATTATTATTAATGTTAAGTGTATTTAAACAATGTACATAAATCAAATAATTTATTATTTATGAAACAAAAAATGCTTAATAGGCATATGTTTATTCCAACTAAGAATAACATTAGCAAAAATATGGATACATAGCCTGACCTGAAGTCACTCTGAAAGGTCACTGACAAAGCTTTTTCATATTTTGCACTTTTTTTTATGATTTATAGCCAAAAATGGTGACTAATGCAATTGAAAAAATAAAATTAAAAGAAATATATTAATGAAGTTGAAACTGCCAGGAGTATATAAAATGGAGCTTTCTGATCAACAACAACAAAAAAATTTAATTCTAAGATGAAAGGAAGTATTTAATTTTTTTTCAAACAATGTCTTACAACAAAACTTCATAAATGTCATGACATTGGAAATGATAGAAAAATTAGTTGCAACTAGATACTACTCAGAAAGTTTGTTCTAGTTTTCATGCAGTTTGGTTGAGTATTTTTATAGTGAGAAGGAAATAACCAGGGGATACCAATGACACTCCTCTGGCTTGGAAAATGTTAAGAATAAAGCATACTGATGCTTGAATCACTGTCCTTAAGCTTAATGCAGAGCTTAATAAGTTAACAAACTATGTATAATTTCTGTTAGTAATATTTTCATGAAAGAAATATAATTTGATAAAACATATGCATAAAGTGAGTGGACATCTTCCTTCATCCACTATATATATCTTACAATAGGGTCAACTCTCCTAGAAAGCATTTTTCATTCATTAAACTTGGTTATCCCTTAAGTAAAAATATGAAGGACAATGCCTCAATGTATTCCATTGTAAAAACTGCTGGGTGAAATTGTTTAAAATTTAAGATGAACTTTCAACAGATTATGTAAATTCTTCAAAATTGAATTTATTATTATTATTATATGTGATAGTTGTTTTAATTTACAGCTTTGAAAAGTCAAAAAGATTTCACTGATACATTTTTTTCAAAACAATTAAAAATGTTTACCATTGTTTTAGATTTCAATTACTGATTTTTTACATCTGGCATACAAAAAAAATAGTTTTATACCATACCAAAATTAAAAGCAAGCTGACTTGTTTTTTTAAGTCAGCAATTTTCACTTAATATAGTTAATACATTTTAAACCCATTTTCATCTAATTTTTTTATCAATTCTTTTTGTTGATTTTTCTTTGCCCATTGAAGCAGTTACTTAAGTTACTAATGTAAACATGGCCTAAAAATCAGCAGACTTGTTAGTGAAATAAAACTTCATGCAGTCAAGCTTACCTCATCTTATTCCATGATAAGTATATTTTTCTATTGTAATGCAACACTATAATTCAAATGATGTATAAAATAATAAAGCAAGCTTTTCAAAAGCTTTAGTAAAACACCTGGACTGTAACTGTGGCACAAGTTGGTCAGAAACACCTTTTCTTCTAGCAATATATCACTAAGCTAAACTTTTATCACTTATTCTGATCTCTACATGATACTCCACTGAACTGGAATCCAAGTTGGCTTATACAAGTGAAAAGAACAGAGAAGTGTATTATGTGACTGGGTCACTAGCCTATGACTTTTCAGAGCTTAGATATAGACAATTTAAATAACACCATTAAAACAAAGGTTGAGAAACAGTGATTACTTAAAACTGATAAAACTACACTTGTATTGAAGTTACAAGGTTCATATTGGCACTATGTTCTTTAAAATTATTTTGACTCTCTTCCTATAGAGCTATGATTTTTGTATTATGCTCAGAAAAAAAAATTATGTACCAAACTAACCACAAAAGCTTTAGTGATTAAGAATTTATTTCAATGCTGCAAATCTGCCTTATGGCAATGAATGTACCCAGCTAGGTGCCAGAGTTAAAAGCTTGTCATCAGCATATGTCACACACACACACGCACACAGAGATGACTGACAGTGTCACAAGTTTTGGAAATTGTGTCAAACAAGAAATTTTTATATTTTTATACTAAAAGAAAAAGAAAGGACCTGGTATGTGAAACAGAATCACAGTGACAGATGACACTGAAATTAAATTTTTTAACTGAAAAGTAATGAACATTTGTGTATTTAGAATAAGCTTTGTTTTTAATATTTATTATATAAATTATTTTTAAAGCATTTGTGAAAAGCAACCTTGAAGTAAAGAACTGGATTAAACATGAATACCATTTCTTGCAGGATTCGATAAGAGCACAATACTTAACTGCTAATTTATTTTCCTATTTAATGAAAAAAATTTAGAAAATTTACTTTATGTGGATGACCAGGTCCAAACTAACAACCCGTGGATAACACAAATTTATTTGCACCAAAGAAGCTTTAAATTTTAAATCAAGATATGCAGAAAAAAATTTAGCAACAGAAAGAAAAGACAAAAAATGTTTAAATCTGATTCAGAAAAAAAAATATATAAGCCCACCACTTAATAGTATGCAGCACCAAGAAAATCTAATTGAGCAGATTACTGGAACACAGGAAAGAATAAAAACATCATAGTTGTTATTGTTTTTGAACAGACATACTATAAAAAAAATGTTACTATGTTGTAATCTGTTATGAAAAAGAAACTGAATTCTTCATGACACATCTACCAAACATAAAGACCAAAAAAGTCTGCTATAATTTTAGATCCCTTCACACACGGCTGACTTATTAAAGAATATGTTTAACTTTTGCAGTACATAATTCAACTATGTAAGTGAAATTTTCCTTTTAAAAAAATTACAAAATCATTATTTTTCTATTTAAGTTTTCAACTCAAATTACATTACTGTTCTAAATAAGACATATGAAAAGTCAAAATCTAGCAAGAGATAAGAGTGATACACACAATCAGTTTTTACTAAAATATTGTAAGAAATCTAATTTTTGAAAACAACAAAGTTATCACTTCTAGAGTTAGTTCAGTTAATTTTAATAATGCTCATTGATAGCAGGAATAGTATGAAATGATAATAGTTTCTATTTAATTATTACAACTGATGATATTTAGTCCTGTGCTTATCAGCAATATAATTGACATGGACAATTTGTAATAAGACTATGAAACATTATGTAATAATAAAAAAAACTACAAATAACTACTTTCAATGACCTTAATGTTTTTTCTTAGAAGAATACTATCATCATTAACTCTTTCAATACAGTGTCAGTCAATGTGATGACCTCATAACCATTTTATGCTTGTTATAGTTTTCATGTTATAACTTTTAAATTAGTAAGCAAACGTTAACAAGATTATCAGTAAACATTACAATGCTTTCATATACAAAATATCTGATTTTTTTTTTTATAAGTCGTAAGGTTTGTAAAGCAATATTTCTCTCGTACCTTTTTTTTTCTTTTCACATCTTGCCTATCTGTCATCAGAAAATTTTTAAAGTTCATATGCAAAATCTGTATAATGTCTGGATAGTTATCAAATGTTTCTTAAGAAAAAAACTTTATATTTTATGTTATTTTCAGTAATCAATCTCTGTATGGGTTCGGTAGATTTGAACGATCTCACAACTACCATAATAAATTAAGAAATAAACATAAATTATGCCACTCTCATTTTATAATGAACACAGATTGTAACACGAAAACATAAATGTTTAGATGAAATAACTTAAATCTCATAACATTATACTTTTATATATATATTTATTATTTTTATTATACTGTCCTTTCACCCATGCCTGGCTAACAATACAGAAGTTACATTGACGTGGCTCACGCGCACTCACGTTACCGTATCAAATAACATAATACTGACCTTTGGTCTGTACAAAGTAACTTGTCTTGGCAGTGTTTCAGTCGACTAGTATTTTGTAAAATACGGTCACATTTCAATTATTATACATTATATGTGTATATAGATTATTGCTATTTTGAAACAAGTTCTTAAACATATTTTTCCTAAAACATAGAACAGAAAATAAAGAAGTAAAGCAAACAATTATCTCTTATAGTTACGACCTTTGTTCCCGGTTGATGTAGGTTGCTAAGCCTTTAAAACTTTTGCATGTGGAGGTTATGAAACAAAATATTTTTTAAAGTTTTATATACACATTTTAATAACTAAAAAATCATAAATTACTACATCATTACCATGGAATCCAACTATATTTTATCAAGCTTAGTAACTAAGATGTATTTTACTCTAAAAAAAATATGAAATTTCAAGCAAGACTAAAGACAACCTACTGCATTGAAATCTTGGTTCAAAAGAAAGAAATGGCCCTAGCCACGTTAAAAAGACTGAGAAAACCACTAGGGGGACATTCTGAGCTTCTGATTGTTTATTCATGTTATATATAGAAGTAAGTGTATATAATGGAGCATTTTCAAAAATGGAAAGAGGTGGGCGGGGTGCCACTGTTTGATTCATTACATGAGCAATATCTTAGCAAATAGAAAAGATAAGACCTTCTTTTTTTTATTCCAGCTTGTCAATATCTGTAGTTTGTGTTTCTAATTTGTAACAAACTGTAGACTTAGTATTTTGACTTCACAAACATCTAATTTGAACCAGTGCTGCATTCAACATACCATGTCACACACAAAAATCAATGTTTATCTGTGTTTTTTAAATATTTAATTTCAAATTAAGAAACTGAATAATGTATAGTTCTAAAATTTGAATTATAATCTACAGTTTGATACCAAAATTATTGACATAAATTCATGAAATAGTCGTTCAATAAAATTTTGAATGCGAGTCAACAAACAAGATGATATGGCCTTTCACCTGTGACCCGTCTCGAAAGGGTTAAATGAAATTGTACACCTACTTTGTTTGAAACATTCTAACCAATCCCCATAAAGGAATGTAGTAGTTCAGAGATACAAAAGACATTCCAACAACTTCATTGAAGAGTAATTATACTTAGTACACAATTATAACAATTAAATTATAAAAAATAAATCAATGAAATATGTTGACAACATAATTCACAAAATACATACTAATCTATTCAAAAAAGTACTACAACTAACCAACTTTACATTAAGCAAAGATTTCTTATTTTAAAGAAGTTTATGATAATTCATGCATCCTATTTCGGAGATACTGCAGTAATATTCAGCACTAGGAAATTAATGGTCAAAACTGGAAGATCTGAAAATTAAAAATTATATTTTTTGTTTGAGTAAATTTTTTGTAAAAATACCAAATATTTTATTGATATCATCTGTAATAAAAAGTTAATTCATAAATCACCTGAACATCTTAAATTTTAGCATAAGAATAGAAAATATAAATGAAATTAGTTATGTAGAGATGAAGTATGAGTGAAATAAAGTATGTTAACCATGTTTATGGAATGGGAAGTTATAAATTATACTTCACTAGCTATGTTAGCAATAAAAACATATTCAAAGAATTAAAATGAATTTTAATTGGTGATCTGCAGTTGTATATGAAATTATGCAATATACAACAGCAAATGAAAGCCTTGCATTAAACACAAAAAACAACAGCACAGAAGCTAAAACAACTGAACAAAAATTATATTTCAGCCACATACATAATATTCTACCTTTTTAAATATTATGTAAAGAAAAGTTTTTGACTTACCTTGTCCTGTTGTAATCTACGTTTGACAAGCTTTGAACAGCAGACATTAACAGCACTGGCAACATGGCAGGTATTATACTCAAGAAATGACCTGCTATCAATGATCAACACCTGAAATGGAAATGACATAAATAAAGGGTAGTGTTTTCATTTTCCTAAAAAGTTATTCTTTTTGGCTTTGTACCTCCTTGAATGATACTGCTTTCAATAAAATTGGGACAATGTAATAAACCACTTTCAAATTATTTTCCTTTAAATTATATTATTGAAAAACACAACCAGCCAAGTTTCTTGAGCTTTGATCACTGCCTCTCTTATTCAAGCTGCCCTTTTATTTGAAAGCTTAGACTCATTCAAGATGTTAGGTTCTTACAGAATAGGTACTGTATGGTTACAAACATAAAATAAGCTAAAATTAGGACTTAACAATACAGTAGTGGAAACAACAACGTTCAGTCAAACACTGTTCTTGATGATGTTAAATTTTACTGTCATTTGGATGTGTGCACAGCTTTAACACTCAGTAAGACAGGATCTGGAATGTGTCTAAATTGGTACTGTCCTAGTTGCATATTGCTATAGGTTGTTCTCCTTTGGAACTAATGAGCTGTCCCACAGAAGTTGTCATTGTGGTATTATATGATTTAGTATCATGCCATTTCTCTAATGTATGGTGGTTTAACATTATTTTTACTAATGGCCACACCACACTCAAGTGCAGTGTGGGCAATAATTTTTGCAGGGGGGGCCTACTCCACAAATTTTGGTAAGTTGTCACAGCTCGCACATTTCTACTATATTAATTAAACTACCTCAACATTGATTGTATAAGGACCCCATTACGCTCTTTCCACAACTGCTGGACTTACCTGCAGGACAGAAATATTAGACAGGCCATATTTTGCCCACCCCTCCTCAAGTGGGTTTTACACAGTGATCAGTTCAACTAGTTTTTTTCAGTATTTCCTTCAGATTTTGGCCAAATCTACTTCTGATACCAAGAGCTTTCAACACTATGAAAAGCAATGTTGCCCACTGTTATTGTAAACTCATTTATCTGATTTCATAGATTGTCAGTAAAAGTTACCTTTCAGTTGGTTTTTAAATTGTGTTCAGTCACTATCTATAATTCAGTCAAAAATTAAAATTTCACTCTATGTAATATTTTCTACCATTCCTCAGGCTATTACTATTACAGTTACTATTTAACACCACAAAACAGTTTTTTCCACTCTTTCATTAGCACTTAACATTTATTTCTTATGCTTTTCATTGAAGCATGTAAAACACAGTTCAGGTAATTCTTTGCATCTACTGCAGTATAAATGAAACTGTAACAACTTTATGAAAGAATTGTCATTTCTTTTGCAATGACTTTCTTATATAATGGTGGCAAGAAATGTGTTTAGGTTACAAAATAACTCTCCATTGATTCATGGATGTGGATTGTCAAATAAATAAGGTAACTCTGTTTTTGTTTGCTGCATATTAAGAGATGAAAATACTCTGTACTAACAAATTGATCAAAATGTTACACTTACAAAGAGTGCTAGGATAAGAAAATTGTAAGTTTATCAAACCAACAAAAATGCACACTCTGCAAAGTAAAGAAATCACTTTTTTCTTTAAGATTTCTCAAGACAATATATGAAGGCAATGAATACCAGAAATCATTTCGAATTTTTGCAGTAATTTGACAAAAATACATCTATGGAACAATTCTTTAGCTAGTAGAAATAAGACACTGTTCATCTTTTCTATACCATTAACAGAAAAATTCTGTATACTGAATACATGATAGTCCTTATAGATAATTTAAAATGTTCACACACACACACACACACAAAGAAATCACAGCAACAGAACAATGCAACACCAGTGTAAAAGTTAAAAAGTGTGAAAATATAACGTATCCTAGTTTTGGATGTGTATGAAGTAGTATGATCCAGATAGTGATGGGGTTACACCATCTACCAATCTTAACCTCCCTTCACCTGCCTCACAAACAGAAAAAGAATCACTACTATTACTGGGGGGTGCAAAGTCAAAACTCATCTCCTGATATTTGCATTCCAGACCCCACCATGGTATTATTATCTGCAATTTAGTTAGACATTAGGTAAAGAACCATACTTGTAAAAGATAAAAAATATACTACAATGTTTCCACCAATATAACTAGTATAATCCCATCCTCTGGCCATAACATTCTATTGTCAACTATGAAAATCTTATAAGTGTGGTATGTTTTATAAGTACCCAGACATATAACCCATTACATATATATAAATTTTTACTTTTCTGACCAATACTAATTTTTTGTAATAACATAATGACATGTTAAAAACGAAATATTGAAGTTTATTAAGAGATCCTGCAAAATCTCAGCAACTGTGAATTTACAATATTTTTTTTGCTTAAGTCGGAAATTATTATTAGGATAAGGGAGAACATAAATTTGAAAAGAAAATTTCTTTTCATTCAAATATTACTATCAAAACTGAACTTGTAAGCCTAAAGGAAAAACATTATGTAAATATTTATTAATATCAGGATTATATAAACTAATTAAGTCCGAGATATACCTGTATGTTAAAGAAAATGTAAATTAATATTGTCACCAAACCTTGCATAAATCCTTATCCCCCACCAAAAATGACATCTGAGAAGGCATTCAGAATTTACCCTTATATCTCTCCCTGGGATTCCTATGTTTTCCCAGTGCATTAAAAAGGTATGACAGCTAGTAACTTACAACTGGAAGTGTCTTCTATAATTTTTTTTTTTCCTAAAAATAAAAATTGGCTTCCCAGGTAGAATGATTTGCACACACTGGAATACCTACAGTATTACTTGTTCATAAACTTGATTCCCAAAAATGCAATTATAATAAATACAAACTCTTATTCTTTTTTTTAAGCGGTAAAATTTTTATAATCTAATATTACATATAAATAAAAAATTGTTCTATTAATAAGTTTAAAAGAATAAAAAAAAACCTATAAAAGAACTGTTATGAAGAAATACTGAAATCAGAAGTTAGAACTAAGTTGCCATAAAATAGGTTATTTTCTTTAATTTAATTATTGTTTCTAAGTATTTTTAATCTTACCGAATAAAAAATTAAGTAAAATAGCTGGTTGTTTAATAACTTTTAACCAAACTCGAATTAAATCCATATATGGATGTTTCTTAGAATCAAATTTCCTTGAAGGTTTCAATAATTTTGTCAAACCTTGAAGGAAATTTGACAAAATTATTGACAATGGTTTCTTCAGTTTTATTTTTTTTATTAAATAACCAAAATGTTTCTGTTTTTAATTTCATTAAACAATACTTGAGCAGAAAAAAATTTACAAATAAATCCAAACTTACAATTCGTTTTATCAATCGGCAATTTTCTTGTAATTGTCTAAGTCTTTAACTGAAAAAATTCCTTGAAATTTACTTAATTTTACATGTAAAAGTTCAAGATTCTCAATAGTGACCAGTGACGTTGCCAGTACAAAAGTCAATTATCCATTCACCTTTTCTTAGAAAATAAATACTTAGAGTTTGCACTAAAATTTTATAAGGAGGTTTTTCAGTACTGAAGATCCTGGAAAATAAATTATTATCATGAGGTCCTGGAAAAAGTCCTTTAGAAACATTATTTCCACATTTACCATTTTTATTGACAACAAATTGTATCACTGTATTTATCAGTTTGGGGAAAAATGATACCTAGAAAATATGACTCGTAAAATTGGAAATAAGCTGAATTTACAGGACTGATCAGTAACAGGTTTTGAAATATGCACCCCCATCTGAAAGTGAATATGTTATGTGATGATTGTTGGAATGATACTGTTAATGCAAAATAAGCTCAGAACTTATTTGGAGGAAATAATAAATTTGTTGACTGACTGAAGAACATGAACGTTTCAGAATTTTTCTTATTCCATCTTCAGCATAAATACTTCAAAAATAATTATGACATTTCTAACCTAAATTATTTATCAGTTACTGCCCAACATTTGTTAATAAGAATATAAAAATGTATATCTAACAGCAATCAAATGAGTGTTATAAATCTAAATATCATGCATGAAATGGTTAAGTACTAACTACAGCCTATACATGATTAGTTTGCATGTTATTTATAGATTGATAAATCTAGGCCAGGATATTTCAAGTGACATTTTATGCCCTATTACTAAATATTTCAGGACAATTAGAACTGCAAATGCAGTATTATAATGTATATTATTTTGTCTATATATGTCTATTTTTTTCTGATTTCAAAGGAATAAAATTCTTTACAAACTATAAGGTGGACTTACAAGGTTTCCAATTCATTGAAAAATTCTTTGTTAGGTGAAATTGCAGCAGCAAAATGGGAAAACATCTAAAATAATAGAAAACCATGAGATATAAAACATACTTAATTGTGTACGGCAATATAGGTGGCCTCAGTAACAATACTACAGTGAATGTTTGTTTTGTTGGTTTGGTGATGTGGCATGATTTACATTCAGTAATAAATGAGGTACCAGTTGAAGTGTTATTCTACTGCCAAGTTTAAATAATGTGTTCAATAAATATCATTTGGTATAAACTACATACTAGAAGGTTTTTTAATTACAATGAAAGCATAGTATTTGAGAGAAAGATGCAAGGCTTTAAAAATGTTAATGAACTGAATTTAGGAACAGTTGAACCATACTTAATGGACTGTAAATGACAAATTCATTAGTACTTTGGTTAGTAATGCACAGTCATTTAAAATTTCTTTTAACAGCTTGTTTCACAGTATTTTTCTTGCTTGAATAAGTTTTTTGAAAGCTCAAGTGTTATAAAACATTAACATATCGATATAATATTGCACAAAAATTAAATAATTAAGAAAGCATAAAAAACCAAATCAGTTTTGACAGGCATTGTCATTCTAATTAAACCATGTAATTAAAACCACATTATTGCCATTCTGTTTGGCAACCAGTGACTTGTCTGTATGAATTATTACTACAAATCTAGAGTGAATTTGATGTCTGTTTTAAATTTGAGTCTTTAAGGCTTAACTAAAGACCAAAACATTAGCAATTCATACTGCTAGGTAGCAGGAATGCATATTTTTGGGTTTGTATATGTACATATGTCATTGGTTGTATAGAACACTGAACAGAAGCAAAATTGTGTCGAATGCCCAACTACAGTTACTCATTATGTTCATGATTCATTCCTCCAGATAGCACTTGTATGCGCTATTATCATAGTTCTTTTTCCCTGATTGACCAATCAATCAATGATAGCATAATACAGACATAAAAAAAGGATAGAAATGAAATTATTTTTTTATTATTCAAATGCCCAATACGAGTAAACAGTTCTTTAGGACAAAGTACACCACAACTTTTGTGACAATGACTAATATAAAGTTACAAACAAATTCTGTGTGTTGTAGATCTGATTTGTATGTTGATGTTCTTTTCCATGATTAGTTATTTTGATACTATTTCTGCTTAGTTTTGTACATGAACAATACCACTACAGTAACACGTACTAACTACATATAAAGAATGCATAGCAAAAATAATTCTGCATCGATCATGGACAGAGTGACGGCTGCAGTTACCAGAGTTAAAATAAAACAAGGATAGAAAAACACTGAAGCTGTTAGCAAACAATTTTGACTGTGGACCAAATACTCAGCAATTGGATTTAACAGAATGTGAATACCAAAGAAGAAAAACTTAATTTTTTCCTAAGCTATTTTCACTAAAGTGAAATAGAACAGCATACAAAAGTAACATTTTGAAAGCATGTAATTCTTCTGGGACTGGTTTTTTGTAAATAATTTACATCTACATACCCTCAGGGTACATTTTCTCAGTGAAGACTTCCCCAGGGAGAAAAATGAACTATATAATGTGTGGTATTTCAACATCCTAATTAGCAGACAGCTTACAAATATTTAGTCAGTTCAAAGAAAAGTTTTGTAATTGAGAGCTATAACAACGATTCTTTAATATACAAACAAGCTTATATAGTCTATGTTGAAGCACTGCATAATATTTGTCTGAAGTGGTTTTGAAGAGATGGGGTTATCCCATAAGATTCATTTTCAATAGTAAAAAACAAGGATAATTTATTAACTCTCACTAAGCATTTGTTGAAAAAAACTTTCCAGCCTAAAGTATGCCATTTGGATCTCAGTTGATAGGATAAATTAGCCAGTGATATGCATCTCTACAAGATCTACTTATTTGTTTTCTATCAATAAATTTAGTAATGACATGTACATATGACTCAGTAAGGTCAGATTTTCATAAAAGCATGTCTACAGAAATCATAACTGTCGAAAGAATGGAACAAAATATTATTAAGATATTGGCTGTTTTGTTGTTGTTGTTAACTGATGAAAAAAAATAAGGCTTACATTTTTCGTACCTTCCAAAAACATGGTCAATTCTTTAGATAGTCTGAGATTTTGGACATTACTGGCATTTTCAATATTGTACCAAGTTGCACTACTTTTACTTTTTTTAAGTTGTATTATTATAGATTTCAAGAAGTACTGGACATCTTTTGTACACTCACTAGCAATCTCGTGCAATACTTTACTGTAATTTCTGACATTTGGTTGGCATATTTGTCCTTTTTGACAGATTGACCTTAAGGCATTTGTTCCACAACTCTATTACAAACACTTAAATCACCATCACCAATTAGTGTCTTATACCTCATTCTATGCATGGATTCATTCTTACAAAGCCTTCTACAATAATATTGAGTTCCATAGTGGGAAATAATTCATAAAAATTTCAGAAGTATTTGTGCTTAGCTGTTGTTTCCCATTTTTCCATCTGTGGCACATATGCAACAATATTCATTTTGAATGCCTAAAAAATATCTTTCTTGTGCAATGACCAATTATGACTGTAACTTCAGTATAAGAAGTACAACAATGACTGTAGCTTCTTGTTCCCTAGCCAGCATCAGCAATTACTTTTATCCTTAGAACATCAGGATTCATATTCTCTGCCTCTTAAGCTGGTCTATGTTATTCCTTTCTAACTTCTTTAATTTGCAACCATATACATTCTTCCCATGTCTGAAAAATCAATTTCAAAGTGGTAATAATATATTTTGGGTGATTTCAGATAATGCACACTGTTAGAAAATATATATTTATTATCAGGTAGTTTATGTTTGTTGATTATGGAATTAATGTTTAGTGAGAGACCTATTAAACTGAATAATTAGTTCAAAAATACAACAGTAACTTTTACAGTAGGTAAGTTCTGATTTTAATAATCATGTTTCAACCCATGCATTGAGTCATCATCAGGAAAGAATTACATCCAAAAACTGAACTTGTATAGTAATTACAAAGGTTATGTCTTGTTTTTATCTTTCTCTTATAAGGTTCATTAGCACTTGTGAAAAATTGAAAAAAACATAATAACAAAGATCATTGTTTCTTATGAAGAGAAAAGTGTCATGTCTGAAATGGTTGTATGTTACCTAGATAAGTTTCAAAACACTTGGAAGCTTGTTAGAGTACTTAAATGTTGTAAACATACAACCATTTCAGACATGACATTTGTACTGGTGCAAAGTATTCTACTTCAAATTCTAAAAACCACTAACACCAATTTCTTCTTACACTTTGTTACTACTTTAACAATACAGGCCTTAGATTATGCAAAAAACAAGAAACTGGTACTGTGGAAATAAGTTAGTCCCAAACTGTACACACATACTTGTTCCACTTTTTTTTTTTTGGAATGTTTGTACACTCACAGATGGTGTCCTTAAAACAGCAAAAAGCTCTTCTTGTTGTGCATAAGCATGTTCTATTGCAGTGAATCTCCAAACTGCTGAAAGATTTATGTTGTCTTCACTTTATGTACATGCTGACTCTGAACAAACAATGACTTTTGTTTTACATTTGCAACCTGTGAAAGTGAAAATGACTTTGAGCTTAAGTTGCAGTTCACTTGTAAACAAAAGGCATCCTCCATAAACATAAAGAGACTGAATAGATAGTCAACAAATTTCTGTTATAATATAGCTTATATCAACTATTTGCTATCTACTATATATTTTGTCTCTCATTATGAATACCACAGAAGGAAGTTTTCAATTTTATAGGGCAGATCGTTCATGCTATATAAATTAAGATAAAATGATATTTTAGTAATTAATAGATTTTATTAGAGTAAAAACAAACTATTCTTATCTCACATCTGAAAGATTGAGCACTTCTACATAAATATGTAATATTTTATTATCAACAGTTTAGAAATCAACATATTTATTATAGCTTACTAGGATAATGGTTTAAAATATCGTACACAAGTGATGATTCAATGCATTCTTTTCTAATGCATTTATGTCTACTTTTCATTTCTACTCAATTAGAATGTATAGTGTTAGCTTTTGTATCACTTTCTTTTTAATCTTTATAGTAAGCTTACTTTAGGTCAGAGTATAAACTATATTTTGTTGCAATATCTAAATAAGTAAACTTCATTTATTATTAAATGAGAAATTTTAGAATATAATACAATTAATTTTAATACTAAAGAATAAATGTAAAGCCCAATCTATCGTTTAATTTACCCCTTGCCATTAAGTTATTCTGCTTTTGCGGAATATTCCCCCTTTCAACAGTAAGCCTGGACAAGGGGCAAATTGAAATAATGAGATTAAGCTTCATATAGTGGTGGAGTGTATATTAATTTCTAATTTATGTGAATATTAACTTACCACTATTCAGTTGCCATCATGTTGATATTAGAGTTTGTATAAGAATATGTAGAAATAAATGAATTCAGGTGAGTTTTCTTCTGAAAATTCAATCCACCTCAATTTCATTTTATTTTATTTGGAAATTATTTTCTTTTCATTCATGTTTCATATGATACAGTGTCTAAGAACACAATTACCAGAAGTAATGTTCAGTAAATTTACTTGTGTAATTGTGTAGAATATCACAGCACAAAAAGTAAATGCAAAAAAAGTGACAGCAAAATCAGTGATAATTTCTTATAATAACACAGTTCATTGTGATATTTGCCAGTGACCAATAAAAATGGACAAAATTAAGTACAACTTAGAAGGGGCAGTGGAGCCCCAGTGGATGGTTAGGAGTAGCAAGTGACTTTACATAATGCCTATATTTGTATTTCATATAAACAAATCTTGTAACAACAACAAAATTCAGGTCACAAGATCACTTCATTTTATCAACAATCTTAAAATATGTTAATGTCAACCACTTGTTCCACTACCAACTGTACAGAAACATGAGGTGCCAGAGATTATATCCATTAGTTGATTTGAAAATTACTTGTATTGTGGTCCTACAAGATAACAATGAACTGGTCAATTGATCCATGTTATTTGTCACAAGATCTTATTCTTTACTTGATCCATTGCAACTCTTAGACAATGAGTAAAACATGTCATTGGCAATAGATATTGTGTGGTCGAAATACTGTTATACATCTTCTTGAAAAACTAAGTGAATGAGTAACGTATAAAATGCATAAAAATATAACAGGCCTAATACTGTTGTCTTGTGACAAGTATAATTAATTATAATCATGCTTTATCAGCTTAGAAAAGGCATTCACACCATTAAAGCATGATTATAATTAATTATACTTGTCACAAGACAACAGTATTAGGCCTGTTATATTTTTATAACATTGTATCCTTTATTTATTCATTCCAGCTTAGAAAAGGCATTCACACCATAACATCTGTTGTTGCAACAAATGGTTTATATAAATAGTGTTCTGACCACTGTGCTTGTGTTCCAGCTGGTCTGATGAGCTCTTTATTGAGTGAAACGCATCATCGGCAATGCATATGGTTGACACAGTGTGGTTTAAATACTATTGTACACTCGTCTTGAAAAACTCTAAGGGACTGCATAAAGAATTTAGTGTTAAAAAATATAACGGGGCTAATACTACTAATGTCTCATGACAAGTGTAATTACAATTGTACAACATTGATAAATATTTTTTCACTTTATGCTTGTAATAACATTTCTTCGTGGTCAAATAACTGTTTCCTGTTATTTGACAATGTGTTTCTCTGAATTTGGGAATCATCAGTTTCCCATCCATGGGCTATTTTATAACTATTTCTTGCTTGTCCTCCTCAATACTCTGACTTTCTTGGAAGTCATTCTCATTATAGAAACTCATCTACAGTAAAATGTTTACTAACACTGATCTAACGCAATTGTACTTTTCGCTGAACATTAAACATTTTGAAATAAAGTGTTAATAAAAACTGGTACTCACTATTACCAAACTTATATTAAGATAATGGTTATGAAAATCTGAAAATATATTTCTCAAAAGAGATAAGACCATATACTTCATGGTCATTATGTTTAGACTTACTATATAAACTTTATTACTTTCACATATACATATATAAATGAATATATTTCATTTTATAAGATGGTACAATGTACTTCAAAGTAGCTGTAAACCTGCGAACTGAAAATAATGTTCAGCTTCACATACAAGCATAAACCCACAGTGCAATCCTACACAATCAAAGAGAAAACCAAACTGATTAGTCGTACCTACTGTCACACAAGTATAGCTGAAGCCATCTTTTTCCAAACCCCAGGACTTTAGAACAAGATAATTATGTTATTCTTCTCTTTCTGAGAAAAGCACTTGTTCAAAAATATACCAATTTAATTATAAAATAAAGATTTTATGAAGTACTTTAACTCGAGTAAACTGTTCTAAAAGCATATTTCTTCAATTTTTTATAATGATATTTTAAACTCAATGCTTCCCCTTTTTTATTATAATTTTTTTAATGGTGTAAACAAATATTTTATTGACTAAAATGTTGAAATGCTTAACAGAAATTACAAAATGAACATGATCACTATTCATAAAAACTGGAAGTAAATTTTTTGTCATTATTCACATTTAAGGACCTATAACACTAAAATTAAAAACTAATGGACATGGAGCTCATATTTATATATCTTGTACTTTTTTAGTCATTGTTCAAAATTTCAAATATTTATGTAGAGTAACAACACGGCAAATGTAGGGCTGGAGATGTTCAATTAAATTAAACTGCAGTCAATTATTGTAATTAAATTGATAAAATCTGAATAAATTTAGACCTCATATAGCTATAAAATGGCCTTTTTTCATGTTAAAATTTAAAAAGGCTTATACAATAACCACTTACTTTTAACTTTACTAAGCACATAAAATCTCCATTATAAAAACAATGACAATAACCAGTAAAATAATTAGGTTTAAGGATATAAATTTCTAGATTTTTGTTAATTTATTTTAAAGTATCTTAATTTTTACATTTGTTGAAATTCTGTAACTGGATCCCTTTTCAAGTATTCCACATAACAATCTATCTTCAACTAGATCTGATATTTTCCATTTATCACATAATGGGGAAGGTTATTTATATTTTCAACATCTAAAGTATTCAGATATTTCTTATAATTACATAGAAATGTATAACTCAAAAACATGAACCATTTGTGCTTTAAATTAATTACACAATATTTTAAGCTTACTTCTATAAAATGTTAAAATTACAAATTTTCAGTCTGAATTTAGTTATATCAATCAAAAAGTGTTTTGCTTGAATATGTTGAAAATTATAAGTAGAAATTATTATAACTAAGATCTGTAATTTAGACAGCTTAGAGTATATAGTTCATTATAAAACAAACTGTTATATAAAAATTACTGCCTACATAAGAAAAATCCTGAAAATTAATCCATTTTACTTTATTTTCATTTCTACCATTTCTTCTAACCTTTTCTTTCAGTGTTTCGATTATGAAAATTATCTAAGAAAATATCAGAAATATAATTATAATTACTTAAATTCATATCAGCAGTATTATTAAATTACTGATTTAAATCATAAGGATATAATATTAGGATAAAAGTTTTTACATAGCAATTAATTTATTTTGACAATTTCTAAAATAGTTATAACAGCGGAAGAAAACAAATAATGGAATTAAAATTTTCTAACACTGTGTAATTCTCAGTATTATTTTCACTTTGAGATCTATGCAAATCTGTACATAAATGTAATGGAGTTGAAGTTTCACCAACACATGGAAAATTACATAAACTACAAGTTAGAAAACATACCTCATTTTTTACCTAACAGGAAAGAGACTAGAATAAGATAGGATGAAAAGATTTTAAAGCATGTTTTTTTTGTAGGGCATCTTTTGCTATTGCATGTTATAAAATTATTAGTCCCTGAAATTCTATAATTAGCTAGCTAGGTTAAATTTTAGTTGACAAACAACTAGCACATAAAGTACCTGTATAACTGTGTCCATTATTTAAGAAAAACAAAAGCACCTAACTACTCAGGTAACAAATTGCCCCAAGTTTTATAAACATATAAAAATGAAAAGTAAGTATGCAAAAAATCTGTAATACCTAGAATTTATTTAAGATTATTAATAGAAGTATATATAGACAAGAGATAACATAAAAATTTTATAAAAAACAATGTTTACTAGAATATTTTCTTTGTAAATCTTACAATTATACCTTCAGCAAAACATTCAAAAACCTTGGAAGGTTTTTAACACTGAAGGCAAAACAAACACTTTTTTTGCTCAAAGACATGTTTAAAATGACTAACATCACAAGTGGGAATTACTTACCCAAAGGTAAGAAAATTCTAACTATGTGTATGATTAGAATTCTATCCTGCTTGTTAAGTTTCATTAAAAAAAATATATATGCAAACTGGAATTATGGTGTTTAGTCTTTTAAGTGTAATGAGATAAACACATCTGCAAATGTAAATTTTTTACCAAACCAAATGGAAATTAAGTCACTTATAATTTATGGTAGTTTCACCATGACTGTACGTATATAGCTTTCAAGTTGTCATGATCCTTACCGTGTCTATCTGATTTCTCACCACAGCAGCTAGCTGATGCACATCAACAATGGTAACAGGCAAAGACTTGGGAGCCATAGTATGAAAAAACAACAACAATTAATTCAGTTTTCTGAGAACCTGGCCAGGTCACTCTCACTCTGGAGTCCTATACATTTTCTGTGTTTTAGGTACAAGTTGCCCACCATCTCTTTGAATGAATTTAATGGATATAAAATTGCCTGGAAGTAAACAAAAGTGTTACATATTACAAAAAAATACAGAATCAAAGTATAAAAACAAGATAATTATTTCTATTACACTTTTAATCCCATTCTGTAGAATTTGTAGCGTGTTTGTACACACGTCATTCAGGAAAACTAGTTAATATATATTCATATATAAATAAAACACACATAATAATTTTTTCCTAATAATCTATGTAGAGATAGACTAAGCACAAAAATAGTAAAGCTGTTAACCGCTTATCAAAAAATGGATGGTGCTCCTTACAGGTAATGTAGAACCACAATGTCTGTACCTTTTATGTAACCCATTTTCAATAATAAATGTGTATTGTCAAAGAAATTTAATACAGGTGAACTATAAAAACACCAAAATGTCTATCTTGAGTAAAATTCAGTTTGTTTTTTTAGTTCACAAAACTGATGGCAGTATTGCAAAAGATATAATCAATGCCTGTACAGGTTAATGTTGAAATCAAGGAATATGTTTCCTCCAATATAACTTTTGTAAATTCATACTTCATTTTCCAATATTATTCTGCAAACACTATTCAAACAAATGACTTCTCAGAAAAAATTAGCTCTTCCACATACAGATCTTGGTATGAATGTATTTGGACTATTACTACGATTCTATACTTAAAACTAAAGATAAAATTTTTATTTATCATTATAACCAAATTTTCATTTTTGTATCTGACAATACATGCATCTGATCAGATTAAAAGAAAATGGCATTATTACTCTCCTATGTTGGCAAATCTTTTGTAGTCCTTCACAATTGACAAGTACCATCACACTAATGCTCTAAAATGCCTGTAAAAGGAATTTTGTATGGACTTGTTAGAGTTCCCATCAAGTCTGTCATGACATTCACTGTTTTGGATCTCCTACTAAAATAAATACTTTTCAATTCAGATCCTGTTATTATTTGTCATGGCATTAGCCATGTAATCATCTGCTGTTCATATATGCAAACAAGCTCACAGATAACTCTGTGTGACCCTGTTAGTTGCTGACTCCAATACTTAAATTTAAAGTGGCCTACATTAAATGTTACACAAGCAAATATACAATATTTTCGAACTATACTGATGTAAACAGACAAAAATGTTGGTCACTAAGCATTCTACTGTGGACAAGCTGCACGTAAATATTGTATGGAGTATAACTAAGTGTGAATGACTGTGTGTGGTAACACAGTACAGTGTATACAGCTCAGTTAGTTATATTACCAAAAATTATTTATATATATACACCTGGAAAAAAGTTAAGCACCCCCGTGTTTTTTTCAAGTGATTCAGATTCGACGTTCTTGTGACTGATTATAAATTACCATTCAATCTAAACGTGTTTATCTAA
>NW_013665835.1:479980-537971 GCF_000517525.1 Limulus polyphemus | reverse complement strand
TTATATATATATATATATATATATGCATACACACACACACACACACTCAGTAAGTAAACTCAAATTGTGTATTGCACAATGTTTGTATGTATATATATGGGCAGGCAGGAATTGGCAACAAATATAAATGCCGATAACATGAATATATCGTGAGATTAATTTCTATTATGGATGCTTATGACAATAAAAATTACACTGCTGTCTCAATAAACCTTTGGAAGGAACTAAAATGTGTCAAATTTACAGAATCAAACTCAAAATTTTCATCATTAATAATCATAGTTGAAACACTGACCCACATTTCGATTATGCACATGTAGGCCAAAGGCTAACATTAGACAGATACAATCAATCGAGTCTAGGAAACGTGGAAGGCCTAGTTACCATGAGAAAAACAGGAAAATCCACAAGTTAAACAGAACATAATAATAACTGTAAACAAAATTTTATGAAAGTTTTGATCAGTACAAAACAGAATAACAATAAATAAAATATGGCTAGTTTTGTCTCTCTCCAGGTCAATACAAACTACGAGTATGAACGAAAATACATATCAGTGGTGTGTACATGTGCAGTGCTCAGGCACTGTGTATGCATTACAGTATACTAGTATGTGTGAGGGTTCCGATGCAAGTCTAGTCTTACTACAGGCTGTACAATACAGGCAGGCCAAGATCACTGTTCAGTTTAAAATTTTTACAGATTATTGACTGTTTGTTTCCTTAAGATACTATGTAAAATTAGCATAGTTTGGGCTAATTTTTTTCCAATGTAACGAAACTTCCCAAGAAATAAAGCATCAAAAATAGTTGAATAAAGATACAAAATTGCCAACTAAACATTAATTGTACTTTTTAGAAATAAAGAAGATATAAAAACATTAATTCTTATAATTCAATCTTTTTTAGAGTCTTTGTACATCAATATTGTTGTAATTGGATCATTTTTAGAGTATGTTTTTTTTTGAACAACAATACAGCTTCTTGGAGAACCGTATTAGATAAAGTATATTGTGTTAATGGTTGCTAGTGTGGATTTGTTTTGATAAAAGCACACCTGCCTGGGGAACACTCACCACAGAGTGGAATCCTGTGAAAAAGAGGAAATAGACCCTGGAAAGTAAAGAAGAAACAATATTAGTAATTAAGATACACCTCTTTATAATCTAGCAGATGTGGTTAAGACAGATCATGCAAATAATGTTAGATAAAAGTATTCGGGGAAGTCCACATACCAGCCCTCACAATGTCCTCCAGAGGGCAATTCAAATAAACTAAGAACACAAAAATGTGACGAATCTCGTGATACATGACTCGCAGAATTCTCCATGCTTCCAAAGAGAGCCCAGAATAAGTAATACAGATCAATTTTCATACCCACCTCATTATGGTAACTGGGGATAAATCCCGAGAAACTGAAGGATCCCAGTGAATAAAAAGTTGTTGTCTAGTGCTTCTAAAGGTGTTAGTGCAAGCAACGTGACACTTCAAGACCCTCACTGGACATAAAAAACAATTGGGATGCAATTGGTCATAGAGGTGAGAAATGGCAGTCAGATGAATTGGTGAAAAGGATTTATCCCCTTCCCTGGCTGCCAGTGTCTTAGGTAAGAAGGATCTGTCTGGGTATAGGAGAACATAAGTAGAGTGATAAAGCATCCTGTGCACATCTCTGACTAACGATGTGTGCAGGCCAGCAGCAACAAAAAATAAGGGAAAGGTGATACATGGTACATGAGGCTAAGGGCTCAAACGGATATCAAGAAAGAGCATGTAATACCACCTTAATATCCCAGTTAGGTAACCGAAATGGTCGTTTGGGATGAAGGACCGAAAACGACTTGAGGACTGGGGACTCATATAATTTTCATCTCTTCAAGTATCTAAAGGTAGTTGATAAGGCTGCCTTATATAAGGCGACTGTGGAAGTTGCTAAACCCTTGTCAAAGAGCCAGGTCAAAAAAAGAGCTATGGTTGGAACTTCTGGGCAGAGTGGGTTCAACCTCCTTGCAATACACCATTGTCAATACATGTGCCATGTTTGTTGATAAATGTCCATCGTGGGACTATGCAGAGATTGAGATGGATACATGGCAACCTTAGAAGTTAAACCTCGATGCTGTGCAAAGGAATGCATAACCTCTGTGCATGAAACTTCAGCTTCGAGGTGGCTGGGTGTACGACGACGGATCATGGCTGCCTGGACAGAGATGGCCAAAGAGGAAGTGAAAGGGGTGGGCACTCCTGAATGTACCACAGAAGCGTAAACCAGGGTTGAGCCTACCAATCAGGTGCTACCAACAAAACATGACGAGAGGTTGAACATATCATAGCTACGACTCTGGGTAACAGATGAATCAATGAGAAGGCATAGAGGTGTAATCCTGTCCAGTGCTGACTGAATGCATTTATTGCCCATACCCAAGGGTGAGGTACTGAAGACCAAAATTGTAGGATGATATAATGGGAGTATGCCCAATAAAGAAGATCCAAGGTTCAAAAACAAAGAGACCTGGAGCAAGTACCCCCTTGATGGAAATGTAAGATACCACCATAGAACTGTCAAAGTGAAGCATGATGATTTTTCCCCTCAATACTACAGACCTTGAGACATAGCCCTTTGAACAGCAAAAAGTTCTAAAAACATTGATGTGTAGGGAAGCCTCGTCATCCGTCTATAGGCCCTGGAATTCATGACCATTGAGATATGCACCCTATTACTGAAGCAATGCATTCGTGAATAGATGGACCTCTGGACAAGGTGGCAGCAGAGGAACACCTATCGTAGTATTGTTCTGAACTAACCACTACTCGAGATCGAAGATGTTGATCCTGAATAAGGGGACTGGGAAATCTAGTGGATCACTGTTCGTGATTCATTGGTGTGCTCGTCCCATAGAATGAAGGATTCGAGTGATACCCACATCCCCAAAAGAGAAAGAACCATCCACTGTAGCCCAACTGAGATATGTGTTGAAAAAGACACCCAGATGGACGATATATTTTAGTGGAGTGAGAATAGATTTCTCAGCTCTGATAATCAAGTCCATCTTGGTTGCTTCTGAAAGTACAATCTGGGTGTGATGTTCCACCAACTGATGAGATGATGCCAGCAGTAATCAGTCACCCATGTAATGGTGTGTGCACAGGCCTAGTGAATGGAGGTGATGAGAAAAAGCTTGTACGATTCGGCAAAACACGTATGGTGGTGATGCAAGTCTGAAGGGCAGGGCCCTGAACTGCAGCATCTGACCAGTGTGCACATAGTGGTGGGATGACTCTGCTATGGGAACTTGCAAATTGACATTAGCAACACTGAACTTGGTCATCCACAGCCCCGGCAAAAAATGCCAATGCAGAGTGAGAGATGATTCAATCATGAACCTTTGAGGATTTAGGAATTGATTTAGATGAGAAAGATCAATGACCAGACACCAATCTCCTGTCTTCTTGGGTACAACAAACACCAAAATAAAACCCTAGAAGAACAGAGACGACTCTCTCCATCTGCAAGAGGTGGAAACACTACAGATGGGGAGATAATGGTAGTGGAGATGTGAACTGAATGACTAATCCTGATGCTAGGACCTGTGGTACCTATGGATCAGTGGTAAAGGTTTTCCACACATCTAGAAAATCTCGGAGCTGAACCCACACAAACCCCAAAGGCATATGGTAGTCACCGCCGCTGCTGGTGGCATTCCAACCATATGGAGAAACCTCATTGGTATTGTCACAATCTATTTTGGTTACCAATGGACCAAGGAACTGATGTTGGGGGTCAAGACACTTGAATAGGGGGTGGAACTATGACCCACCTTTGGGAGCCGAGTGAAGTCAAGAAGCCAACAAAAACATGGATGAATGCAGATGGGCAACATCAACCAAACATCATAGTGCTCGAAAATTAAGACATTGAGAAATACCAGCATTATTTAAACTTGATTTTTGTTTATACAAGAAAGCAACCCATGTACTATGTATTTTATATTCAATAAGTCGTGGGCTTCAATAAATGATTTATGTGAAGATAATAATATGCCACTTTAGATTATAATTACTTGCATAATTACTCATTTTTGTTTACCAGTTCTTTGCCCACCCTTACTAGTATACACTCTCACATTTTTCGATCAAAAACACATGCTATTAATACCACCCATTGTATTCAAAGTGACTGATTTGACTAACCAGATATCTGGATGATCTGAAAAAATAACTTCATTATAAATGTGCTCAGATTAATGAGGTTTCACTGTAAATTCAACTACAATGTTTTTTATGAATTTTTTTAGTCCTTTTTAACTCATAATATCATAAATTAATTTAGGTATGTGAATAACATTATGCCATTTAATATTCAATATTATACAGCAATCAATGATTTAATGATTATATTACAGATTACTTTTCTTTCATCAAAAGTACATTTGAAAATATAGTCAATGACATAGTCCTAATTCCTTCTTTGATTTCCTGCTCCCTCTGCTGTGGACTACAGTTTTGCCTATTCAAGGCTCATCATCACAGCTTGGGTCAGCAATCCAAAGAAATACTTGGTGGCCAACAAGTCAACCTTCTAATATTAAGCTCAAACTAAGTTGCTATATAAAAAGTTTCCACAAGGTTAATAACCTCTGGCTAAAACAAGGACTTGTCCAATTAAAGTAACTACATGCATGTTACAGAGCTTTAGTTTTTGTCTGTAATAATAGCTCTTTTTCGTATCTACTATTAGATGTATTATTTTACTTGTCTACATAAAATGACACTACTTGGGAAAAAAACTGTCAATAAAGTGCATCATGGAACACAAAAGGAAATGTTTAACACAGTACGATTCTTATTGTGACATATAATGAATCTTTACCTAAGCAGTTATAACAATAATTAGCTTTATAAAAAATATTTTATCTCATATCTTAAGTAAAATATCAATTTTTTTTATGCAGTTCAAACTTTTTACAGAGCCCATTCTTGTAATTTATATTAGTGACTTATCTATTCACAAGATTCTAAAAAACATTACAAAAATATATACATAAAAATACTGCAAAATGACCTTCACACACTTGTTTATTAAAACAGTCAACATGCTTCACAAGTCAATCATCACAAATTTATTCCACATCATCTATATGACCATTTCAGCTCTAACTTCTAGAGTTTAGTTTCTAGCTTGATCATGTCACCCGAATCTAGTCTATAAAAAATAAGGTTATGATTTTAAGCATAAAACAAGCTTTATTATTTGGGCATGTTGTGATGTTAATTCACCAGATGCTGCCTAGTTTATAAAAACTGTTTACTTAGGAACTAAATTCACAATTTCCCAATTTATATTGCAACAATAAAATGTAATAAATGTTTAAATGCATAAATGTATTTAATCCTGTAAGGGCAAACTGTGAAAATGAAACCAGAATAATGTACGTTACGTCTTATAATGCTTTCAACTCAAGAAACGCATTATGATTTGATTTCTGTTTATTTTAATTCTATGCTATTTCACTATGAAAACAAAAGATACCTATTTATTTTTAGTGTTACATGACTAAGTTAAAGAAGAATCATTATTTTGAGGAAAGGAGAGGGAATTCAGGGATAATTTTCTCTAATTACAAAAAAAAATAAGGAAAGCAATTTTTATTTGATTAATCCATAGATTGATTAATTTGAAAAACAGGGAATTAGAGTAATGTACAAACACTAGTAAGACTGGTAATAAAGCCTGTTGACCGATTGGAATTGTTTAATGACTCTCATAACTTTTATTGATGCATTAGGTCTTCAGCTCTTCATTTTCAAATCTTAAATTAAGGATGTTATAATGGGCAAATCATGTAAAACATAAATAGGAGTACTCACCATAAAGTTCAATAAGTCAGCAGTTAGATCTTGAGAAAAACATGGTGGAACTCTTGAATCAGGAAAACAGGCATACTGAAATTCATTAACTTGACAAACATACACTGCTCAAATTGTCTGAAACAAAAATAATTTTCTTTGTGTACATGGTATTTTTCTTTTTCCTTTTCTATAAAAACCATCATAGTACTAACTGTGTATGATAGATCTATCATGACAGCAGCTAAACAATGCCAATTTGCTTTCATTTTCAACATCTACTCATCTGATTTAAATATTAAACATCTATTTTACATTAAGTGTCCAAAGAAATCCTAGAAACTTTCTTTAATATTAAAATTAAACAACATAATTAATTTCAACACTTTAAAATTATAAAACAAATAAAAAAAAATATTCCCTAAAAATTATACCTTAAAGTACTACATACTGGGCTTTTACAGCTGACTCACAAAAAATAAAAATAAAATCAACTTCAAGGCTTTTTCTATGACTTTTAATTAAAAAAAAACACAGTTTTCCAGAAATATGTATCTTAACCACAACACGTTGCTTTTCATTTGTCTGTCATGATTCCAATAACACAAGTTTCTTAAACATAAAAACATGTTTTCTACAAAGATGTACATCATGTCATATAACATACTAGGCAAACCACATTTATCAAGTTATATCATACATTTAAAAATCAACATGCACAAATGTTACAGTGGTAAAGCCACAGGGAGCACAAAATATGTAGCAATTGTTTACTTTGATCTACAAGAAAGTCTAATGTTAGATGAGAGATTGCATGAAACTTTAGAACCATGGATAAACAAGTACTGAAAATACATTTGGAGAAAATAAATATTACTATCAAGACTATTTCTAGACTAAAAAATATATAATTTCCAAAGCTTTTCCACATTTTCAAGGCCCTATATGAACCTTGCATATTAGTTGTGGAAATACCAAAAAAAAAAAAAAAAATATTGATAGTTTTCAAACACTATATGACTGATGAAATTACCAAAGACATAAGGTGAGCTGACAGTTAAACTTCAAATTCTCAGATTTAGTAATAATAGTTACATTCATTAATTATATTCAGCAACAATTAAGCAGATAAACATAATTATGCATGGTTCACACAGACTTTACAAAAAAAAAGTTCCAGGACTTTTTCCAAAACTCTTGAATCCTTGAATTTTTGTTAATCATATGTATCTGCCAGCAGAAACTAACAGTCTCAAGGCCCAGAAGGCATGAGATTTACATGGCAGCCATAAAATATAAACAATCCCTATTATATACCTTTTTTTTTAATTAAGCCAATTATTTCATGGATTTAAAAAAACTCAAATTTCAGGACTTTTTCAGAACCATGGCTTAAAAAGAGTAATTTTCCAGGATTTCCAGTACTGAAACTTTTAGAGCTAATTTTTAATGACCTCCCACTATCCCAAGGAATCTAAGTGAAAACTGATAATGCGTACTGAATATTAAAGCTCAACCTTAGTCATCTATGAGAAACATTACACATCTCTAAATTTTGACTTAGGTGTCTATTTTGACATTACAGTCACTATCTAATCTTTATTTTAAATATCAATTCCTATACAAAAATGAAAACTGGAATATCATCTTGTTTAGAACCAAATGTTAGCTTTAAGCCTAAACTTGTTAATTTGTCTTTGGTATGTACTAGCTCCTTCATCTTAAATATAACACAAGCATTCAATCACAATATAGGAATAGATCAAACTCACATACTGACCATGGCCTTGGAAGTGACCTATAAAGACCATGAAAGTCTACTGTTCTGCTACGTAAAATACAACTATCAAAAGTTTCTACATATTTAAATACAATAATGTACAAATTATAAGTGAATGTTATATCAAACAACGTGTTGGAAACAAACTTATAAATTTTGCTTAAAAATATCAGAACCTCAAACAATACATATACTAAGAGAGTCCAACTACTATTTCATAGACTGGGTAGATTAAAAAAAATTTAATTTAAGTACTCACTTGTTGAAAGATAAAATTTATCACTGACTTCGATGACTGCAGTGGCCATGAAAGGACTCCACCTTCATTGTGCACAAGCAGGAACAATTACCACTTTTAACTGAGAGAATAATAAGCAAGAATAGAAAAAGGTTTGTGGAAATTTTTCCCTTTTATGAGTAACAGAAAATTTATTCATGAACTGCTTGTACTTCTAAATTATCAAGATCCATAGTTCAGCCAGTATTTCAAGTATTAATAGATAATACCAATGACGCTCCTGTAAAAACAAATAAAAAAAGTGTTTTAGTTGGGACAGCTATCTTCTTTTTATAATGAACAGTAAGTTTCATTTAAAAATACTGTTAAACACTACAACATATATATTTAAACAAAATTATTTTATACTGCTTTATGTTTGAAAATCTTAAACTATAGCTTTGTTGTTAAAACTGGAGTGTATCACAAAAACCTCTGGTTTTTGAGAATCACTGAGAAATATATTATTACATTCATTTTACCTTTCTTTAATGTTCTGACAAATATACTCTACAGATAGTTTGGATGAGATTTAATGTAACTTTTAACTTTATAAATATATGTAGATGCATTTCTACTGCAATTTTAGAGAAAGAAGAAAGTGAAGCATGGAATGGACTGTTTTAATACTATTTATATTGAACTCAGCAGCTTATTATTAACATGGGCAATAAATACTCTTTTAAAGTTATTTGATTGTGAATTAATTTCAATTCAAGTATTTTTATGATCTAGTCGATCTATACTTTACTAAGATGGGTAATCAATGTAATAAACTTTGGAATGTAAATGAAAACTTTTGCACAACATAATTTTTATTAACGTCTGGACTGTGCGATTAGTATTAGTATATAAGCTATATGTGTATCATCCCACTCGGTTTTTACAGAAATCCCTCTCTCCCAACCTCATTGGAGGGGTGATATAAAAATAATTTTCCCAGGCTGTTTCTAATCCTCACTCTACCCATAAGTGTAGCTCAGTTATATCCTTCAGTGAAAATTAAAGTAGCCAATACAAACATTGACTGACATCACAAAAGTAATTATACATTGTTGCTCTATTAAGACCCAATTCTAGAGAAATTTAATAAATCAATCCTTTAGAATGCTTTCATCTATTTGATTCATACTATGACTACACAGGCCTGCAAATTTAAACTTCATAAAAGTTGTTTTGGTTTTAATAAAGGATTTTCCATAATTCAGCTGTTCAGATTTCTGAAAGAATATTCTTTTTCTTTTATCACAAACTGGGAAGAAAGAAACAACTCTTACATAGATCAAAGTATTATTTTGTTTACCACAATGAATACATTTTCTATGTTCTTTAATCTCAAACCTGCACGTTGTGGTCTTTCTTTTATGTATTGCATCTGGAGCATCTCGTTTCAATGACCAGCAGTAACCAGCCATCATGCTGATGTTCCACCTTCCTCGATACCTCCTCTCCATTTCCCTGTTGAAACCTTTGTTCTTCGCTGATGATACTCAGATTTTCAGAGAAATAGTCAACATGTGAGTGTAAGAAATGAACTTTCAAACTCATACTACAACTCAACTCTTTGAATTTATTGAGCATGTTATTGACAATATTTTCATAATTTGGGTCCTTGTTGTTTCCTAAAAATTTGTCAATAATATCTTTAAAGGCAATCCATGCTTCTTTTTCAACTTTCCACATTGTCCTTTCGAACTGTTCATTCAAAGTCAATTTCGTGATCTGAGGCACAACAAAAATCCCTTCTTTAAGTTTCACTTTTTAAAGTATTGGGAATTGCCCACATAGATACTTGAAACAGTCGTCATCTTTGCCTAAGGCCTTTACAAACTACTTCATTAAGGCCAGTTTTATATGAAGTGGAGGTAATAGGACTTTTTGTGTCAACCAAACTTTCACATTCAGTGTTTTTCGATCCTGGTATCAGGCTGACTGTACATAGCTAGTGCTTCTTTATCCAGTGCTGATTTCATGCTCTGCTGTTCCATTCACACAAAAAACATGGAAACTTTGTATAACCGGATTGTTGACCCAACAACGTACAAAGGACTTTTAAGTCTTCACAAAATAGCCAACCATGTTCTTTGTCTTTATTAAGAAAAAGTTCAATATTTTCATAGATTTCCCTCAAGTTAACCGAATGAGCAATAGGAACAGATGCATATATGTTACCATTGTGAAGGAGAACATTTGTTAGACTTCTTTTGGAGGAATCATTGAACAATTGCCACTCACTTGGTTCATAGGCTGCAACTCCTAGCATTGGTATTAATTAAGTAATATTGTTGCAATAAGCCATTGAACCTTTTTGCGAAAAGTATGGTATAAACTCTTTCTCACGATTTCTGTACCAGTAAAATGATGTCCCTGGAGAAAGTGAGTTATTTGTCCGAAGTCTGGACCCAAAAATCTCTGAAGAATCCTTTGGAAGGCCCAAATCTCTTACCAAATCATCAAGTTCACCTTGTGTGAAAAGTTGTGGTTTACCTGACATTTCAGTTTGAAAACAATCCCTATCATCATTTCTACAGACATCAGATTCAGATGAAACTATATCAAGTCTCTGGTGGAGTACGTACAGGTACATCAGGTCCATGAGCAACAGGTCTTATAGCAGATTGAAAGTTTGGATAAGAAATTTCCTTTTAATTTCAAGTGTTGTAGCCTTACACGTCACGAGTACAAATCGCAGTCATCTCCGTGGTTTCTAGGCTCATGCCAGACCATTGAAATTCAAAAAGGCAAAGACTTTTCTTACCTTTAGTCCATTGTCTTAACTCCTCGACACAAACTTTGTGCAGATCACATGATCCCCAAGTTTTATTCAAAAATGCACGTAATATGCTTTTTTGATGAATTCTGTAATGTTTTGCCTTTGCCTGTTTACAATAAATTTCTCACAAATATAACAGAATATGTTTGGGTCATTTACACCTCTTATTGCCATAGGAACAAATAAATAATACTAAAAAGAAAAAAATAAAGTGTACGTACAAACCACCCAGAAATGACACGTCATGCGGCCTATTAATCATTTATTTACTAGCGGTATGTTTCTTGTTGGTTCTAGAACAATTGATAAGATTGACTTCGCGATTGGTCTAGATAAATCTATAGCCAGTGGTTGTCAACATTTTAAGCATAACAAAACGTGACCCGATTTCAATGAAAATGATTCACTTATGTAAAAGTACATAAGTGATGGAGAAAAATGGATATAATTTTTGGAATCACAATACAGGAATTACTGTAGAACATGTAAAAATTTCAAGACAATAAAATCATCGCAGCCTGTATTATCAATACTTTAGTAAGATTAACTCAATTTTTCTTTTATTTATACATTTTTACAGTGACACCTCATCATTACTTTATAATTTCTTTTAAAACATTTTAAAATTCACTGTTTTGCAAAAATAATATTTATTGTTTTTTAATGATATCACTATGTTATAGATTTAACAGATCATATATTGTTTATGTAATGTCCTGATTGACATAAACAATGCTAAATTATGATTATGATTTTTCTACTAACACAAAGAATGGCAATTATCTAACCTGCTGACACACATGAAGGTAAACCTTTTTATTATTTTTAATATGGAATATATTTATGTAAATTATACAACAGCATCTGGGCAGAAGCACCAGAGCCAGATGTAGACTTCTGTAGCTTTGCCTCATGGTTATGATAGAAATACAAAACCATATCTCAGTTATATAATATAAAATATAGTTTATAATAAAAAATATTAAATGTATAATAATAAATAAAAATGATGAATATAGTTCAAAACTTGAGAAATTTAGTTTAACTATAGAATATAGTTTATAATAATAACAAAATATATAATAATAAGTAAATATCTGTTATATAATATAGAATGTAGTTTATGATAAAAAAAATAATAAAATCATATAATACTAAGTCAATGAAAATAATAAATATAGTTTAACATGCACGAGAAATTTAGTTTACCTATATTAGCAGCATACTATACAGAATCAACTAATTATAAGTCTACACACCCTCGTGAGAAGCACATCACTAATAAACTCATCAATTTTATTGCTGGTACACTGCAACCCTATCAGTGGTGGAATCAACAGATTTTCAAGAACTAATGACAGCCATGGATTTTTGGCATATTCTTCCCAGTCACAAGCATTTGTCCATGATTTTGATCAAGAGCAGGTTTGAAGTTTTCCAACAAAAAGTCATCTCTCTAATGCAACTTGCATCCAAAATTAATGTCGCTATGGATATCTGATATAGCAGACAAATAGGCAGCTTTCTTGGAGTCACCGGTCATTTTATACTTGACTAGAAAACTCAAGCAGTCATGCTGACATGTTGGCATTGCAAGAGACATCACACATCTAAGAACATTGTATCTCAATATGATGAAATAATAAAACTCTAACATCAACATCAAAGTGTCATATGTGACATCTCATAATGCATTCAACTTGATCAAGGCTTTCTGCTTGCCTGAATTTGAACTGCAAACACTACCAAGTGTGAGAGCTCATCTGCAGATAATGACTCAAAAGGTAAACTTTTGTATGAATCTAAATCAGCAAACAATTTATCTGAATTTTTTCCTGAACATGACTCCTACTTTCCCACACACTACAGCTTGTGGTCAGGGATAATGTAAAAAAAGCTGGACCACAATGAGAGTAATTTCCAAAGCATCAACCACCATGTCCTACAATTGAAAATCAATGCAAGTAACTGATCTACTTGAGGAACAGGCCAGAGTTCAGTTGATAACACTAACATGATGGAACTCAGAAATTAAGATGATTAAGTCTTAACTAAAGATTCCCCAGGAGAAGTTGGATAATCTAGATACTAGTACATTGAAACTTACTTTTCATGATCGATTTGGTGACAACACTGACACCTTTTGAAGAGACAAAAGATTTTGCCCGGGGTCAGAACATTGTTACCTCCACTTATGTAGTGCCATGTGTTTATGGGCTGATGACCGAGATTGAAAGCATTTAATCCAGATATAATTTCAATCTTATCTCTGCAATGAAGAAATCTGTTCATGCCAGGGTGACTCAGTATGAGCAACGAAGTATCTTCTGCTTCGCTGTGGCATTGGATCCAAGATTTAAACTTGATTAGTGTTTCACTAGACCTATGGTCTATGAATCTAATCAAATGCTCCTGCAGCAAGAAAGTTTCCTCAACAAATAATCCTACAACCATGGAACCAAAAGAGAACTGTAAATCCTCCACACACTAAAGAAGTAAGCTCTTCAGTTTCTTTGCTGCCTTCAAGGAACCAGCTACCTCATATTCAGAGGATACAGAGATCAACACCTACCTCAATGGTTCGTGCATTCCTGAGGAAAGCAACCCGTAAGATTATTGAAGATCCACAAAAAAAACTTTCCTATCCTGTCTCTACTAGCCAAACCTGAGTGTTCCAGCATTCCATGTTCCTGATTAGTATTTGTTCAGCATCACATCAGTGGGCAAAACCCTCAGACTTGATCACTACCGCCTCACTGATAAGACATTGAGAGACTGATGTTGATGAAGAACAACGGACAGTTGTAATACCTACAAGTCTCCTTTAAAAATACATTTTAGTTCTAAAACTTTGTTATTGTATTTTGAAAAATAAAAGTATTAAAATATTATTTGTACAAATTTTGTTTGTTTCAGTTTCTAAAAAGTTTATTTCATAAAAGTATTGAAATCTTATCATCTGCTGTTTTTATCATTATTCCATATTACCTGACAAAGTATTCATGAATGCATTCCTAAGTATTCCTATGCTTAGCATTTTTCCTGTATTCATTTCCTAAAAATATGAAGTATTCATATTCGATTACTGATCTCCAGTATTCACCCATCCCTGATATGAATAGTTCAATTCCTCACGAAAAAGGAAGAGCCACATATGTATTTAATGTAGAAGTCCTTTTTTTTTATAGTTAACATGTATACTTATGTAACTACTAATAAGAGTTAAGAACACAAAGGAGTTTGATAAAATGGAATTGATTCTCCATTAAATAAGAAACACCAAGCAAAAAATAAAAATAAATTTGCTTATTCTCCCTTTATTTCACCTTCAAACTCATCTAACACTTTCTTCATAAGTCTTCCAAATATATATTTAAAAAAAAATTGTAATATAACACATCCTTGACAAACTTCTTTTCCTATTTAAACCAGTTTGTAATTCAGCTAATAGTTCTCAATGCAGACTTCTGCCCTTCATATACTTTGCTAATGATACAAACATTGTATTTGGGAAATACCATCCTGTCCATTGTCCCCCACCCCAAATTCTTGTGTTTGATGCAGTCAAACACTGGTGTAATCTGTGAAACACAGATAGAGATTTCTCAGACCAGCCTCAGCTTGAAAATTTGATTCCAAGTCCCTTTTCAGCCTGTTCTTCTGGTATTTCTTCCCTCAATTTATGTACCAAATATTTTATTCAACAGTATTTTTAGTAAAATTTTACTTGCATTTAACATTAAGTTAATTGTCAGCAAAATAATACAGCAAGGTATTTATGCCCTGTAGTCAAACAAATAGGGTTTAATTTCTTAATATAGAAAGAAGTGGTACAAATTTCAAATTACAAAACAGTGTTTTACAAATCACTTCAAAAATAAAGTAAAAGTATTAACATAAGTATAGAATGATAAACAAAATGGACACAAATGAAAGAATAATAACAACAACAGCATAACAACAAAAAGGAAATTTCGAGCTTAGTAACAAGCTACTATGGATGAATGATAAGCCAAATATATGGCTATAGTCCAAGGTTTGTTTCAAATAAAAGAATACAGTTGCAGAATAATAAAACTTTTAACAAAATAATACATACAAGTTGAATGGAAGATAACAGCCAGCTACTAAGGTACAGTAGATAAGAAAGAAAGATGCTGATTGCCCACTGATGACAAGTATTGTACATATTTACACGTGAAAAGCACCACCAAATACAAGCTGGTAAAACCTTTTTTTCTTAAACATTTCAAGGAGGAAGATGTCTGAAATAAAACCTGACCCTCTCAGCTTTTACACAATGAAGTGACCAAATACAAATCACAACATTCACTTCAAACATTTCAATTGCTGTTAAAAACCTACTCTTAAGTTACCAGTAAGATCAGAAAAATATTATTTATTGTAAATAAAAATTTTAACATCTAAGATGTATTTCACATTTACAGACATTTCCCTTTTGGAATATAATGGCATTTAAATGGTTTGCCTCACCCATATGAACATATAAAAACTTATTTAAATCACTGACACACTACAGTAACAAGGATTTGAAGGCTATAACACATTAAAAGATGTAAGAGAATTATAGAACCCTGTTCTAATTAACCTGAAAACAGATACTTTCAAACAATACACACCTTTATTGTTCACATGTATTCTTTCAATTTCCACATTTATCATGGATCTTGAAATCATACAGTTCATTGTTCTTTACATGATAATACAGTGGTATTACAGAATGAGTCATCTTGCTACTACAATTGCAAGAATATTTAACAAATAATGTGTGTGACAGGCTGAAGTTCTTCAAAATCTGTGGTGGGAGTGTTACAAATAAAGAACTGATATCAGGGTCACTTCATGAGCAATACAATCATTTCCCAATAGATTTGTTACATTTTCCCCCTACAATCTGTAGTCACTTCACCCCTTCTAAATGAGCTTATTGTCTCATTGTTTAGGAATATGCATTTGAATTACAAATACAAAATGTAAATTTTATTACACACAAGTAATCAATTTAACATGTACATTAATTTAGTTTACAAGTGACATGCATTTAGTAACAGATTTGAAATTGCATGACTGCTGATGACATGCTTCAATTGTCAACATTCTATATGCACTCACACACACACACACCAAAGGAATGTGTAAATACATCTGAATTACAATCGATGCCAACAAGTCATGAACCATAATAATTTTTTTTCACTAAAGTGTTACATCAAGTACAAGTGACACTACATCTGTAGAAAAACTAAAACTGCTAGGTGAGACAAACCAATGTAAAATTTAATATGCAATATATTTCTATCAGAATTCTGAAATAAATTTTACAGTTTCATTATCTGTATGTTAAAAAAAAACTCATCAGCAACTCAGAATACTAGCATAATTTAAAGATGTATTTTGAACCTTTTTTTCAAATTTTAAACAAAATTGGTTTTAAAAGTCAGTCACAAGTAAAACAAAATCAGATGTTAGTGCTGAAATATAAATTGACTATGAAATCAACATAGATTAAGACCAAATAATTAGCTTTATGGACTTGAATGGGTTTATTTGTTCATGCTATTTCAATTTAGGAATATGAGGGTCAAATTAGTAATATTAAAAACAGTTTTAGTATTTTCAACATTTTAATCGGTTAATTTCATTTCTCAAAAGTCATTTAAAATTATTTACTCATTATAAAATATTTTCAGATTCATTAATTTATTTGTACAACACTTAATACATAGCTATAGTAAATATGGAATTATAAATCATAGAAAATTGTTTAATATTTCTTTTAAACTAATACATAAATATAAAGAGAGATCAATTCACTTATTTAGTTATTTTCAGGGGAATAATTTAAATAGCTTGCATTTCCAAGTAGAAAAAAACTAGTTAAGAAGTTAAACATTCTATAATAATACATGTAAATTTAATAAAATTCTTTTATAAGATTGTACATTCCACAATACTGTAGTCAATAAGTACTTTGGAAAACTTCAGACTTTTGTAATACAACAGTTAAAGGATACTTTTGAAACCATAAACATTCAGTGATGATGTATTTAAGGAAATTTACAACACTTACAATTCTGTTATCAATAGGTGGTTTTTAAAAACTTAACTTGACAATCCTACATGTATAATTAAGTTGTTTTGATCAAAACAACATTAAATGCATTGAGCTCACTCAGCAAATAGCTATTTTATCAAAAATATAGCAAGTTAAAGTATGTAGAATTAATTGGCTAAAAAATGATACTTATAATTTACAACATCACATCATAGGATTGAAAAAAAGTGATGTGACTAGAAAAACTGAACAAATTTGTCATGACAAAATAAAATTACAACTTACAATAGTTCAATGTCAGTAACACAGTAATTTTACTTTACATCTTATATTAATACTTCCAAAACTATAAAAGGAAGCTGTTAAATACATGCCTTACTGATAACAAAAAACATATTTCAAGGTTCACACTTAGGCAGTCAGTGGTGAGTGCTGTTCTATTTAATACACATAATTCTTACTCTTAAAATCAACAAGAGAAGCAAAATCAGTCTAGTACACTAAGAGCCAAGATAAACAGTGATTGCATTGGTTTATACATGGTACAGGTACGTGCTTATGTGAATGAGTCATAACAACAACAGTCCTACACTTACTGCAGGTGTGAGCCACACCCCTGAATGCATGTCATCAATTTGAATTTTACTCTTTTCTGGTGTCATAAAATTTAAATTAGATAATAATAATTTACCTTTATTATTATAATGTAATGAAATTCCATTGCAGTAAGTATTCAACTAACTTACAAGCAGTTTTCTTCAAAATAACTTGTTCATCAAAATGAGTTTATCATTTTTTAACTTATTTCAGCAACTTTTAAAATCTGTTAATCAAAAATACATCTTAATGATTTTCTATAATTTTGTACGTTGAAAACACTACAACATGCACATCACATTTTTAAATTTTAATAGCTAATTTTATACAACAATTACATATAATAAATATATATATGTTGTAACAGAAAAAGCTCTAAGTAACTAATACCATAATGACCCAGTTGTCATATTTTTGCTCTGATAATATGGGTACTTTTTCATGTATGATCCTCATATCGATGTATAGTATTGGTCTATAATTAAAAAATTACACTGTACTATGCATCACTTTTTACTGCAGTGAAGTTGTACATACTTTGCATGAAAATGATATAAATATTTTCTCCAACATTTCAAGTGTTCAACACTAATCAATTCAAAATAATGTTCATATGTAATTACAGAAAATACAAAATTTTCCTTCAAATCATTACTAAGTGTAGTAATAGATACTGGTTTTGAGAGTTCCCAACCAGTTTGTCATATAATTATTACAAATCTTTTGTCACTAATGTAACAATATTAACTCAACCAATATGAAAACATGGATATTTTAAGATTTTGGATATAATGTTGCTGAGTTTTTAAAAGTATATTAAAGATCCAGTGATACACTATTAATTTAGTAATGTGATAAATGTTGAATGTGCACAAGTTCATGAACTCTTCATGTGTAGTTGTTTTCATGTGATGCCTTGATATGACTATTTTCTATTATTATTATTTAAAAGGAACATTATGATTATGTATTTGGGTATGCAACTTCAGGACCAGTACTAATACTTTCTATTACTAAGTGGCTACTCTCCCCCAGTTTAATCTAATTTTGTCGGTTATGCATACTCTCTCTTGACTTGGCTGGTCATTCGTATGGAGAAAGGGATCATTTGCAGAGCTGAGATTTTACCTTTATTCTGGGATAGAAAGATATGCTTATTGGCCATCTTAGTCCACCCACTTTGGTTATAATAGTTCACTTCTCTGAACACACACTTCATGTCCAAATTGCCTTCAGATAGAAGTATTTAGAAGGTTGAATGTTCTAGTTGACAGGATCTAAGCTTTAGTTAATGTTAAAATGGAAATATATAGGAGATACAGAAGGTACACGTGAATTGTTTATTTAAGTTCATGATGTGATATTAAATGTTTGAGTCTGATCATTTCATTGAAGATAAATGCACACTCCTTCCCATCCAAAATATATCTCTGTCTATCAACATCCTGCATTATATAACACATAACAGAAACATAACAAAGATGACCATATGCCACATGTAGTTTCATGTATTGGTAAGTTGTATGGATCTTAAGACCAAACAATTTTTACCTTTTTTTTTTTAATATGATGAGTAATTACATATTCCACTATTCTTTAAAGTTAGTTTTATTAATATTATCGATCCTGCTGTTTAAAACTTTTAAACATTAAAGTTATTTATATCATTATTAATTTCATAAAAATGTTATTTTTTGTCTTGTTACCTTAGTATATGGAGTTTCAACTAACTTAAATCTCCTAAATTGACTAAATCTCATGGATTTATTGAAATAAGGGCTGAAAATACTGTGACGGTATTCAACTGATGATTCAATGGAGCCTAGTCATTCCAGACTTTAGTGTTCGTGTATACTGATTCATGACATTATACACTTCTTGTCAGTTTAATAGAATGGGCTTCATTAGTTTATTTGTTACTTTTTAGTTTTAATTAGAAGTTATTAATAAGAATTCCTTTATCTCTACACTTGTTTCATAGCAAAAGTTATGCTTATGCTGCTAAACTATATATATAATGGGTCTGTTGTGCATCCATGTAACTACTTTGCAGGATGGATCTTCACCAAAATTGATATGGAGGTTCATTAGTTCCATGCTGAGGTACATACAAATTTTATTTTTGCATTTTGCATTTTTTATGGCCATTTTTTTGTTTTTTACCACTACTTTGCTCCCTGTTGATGGAATGTTCATGAAATTTGGCATGAAGGTTTGTTGGGTCCATGAGGAGAAACATACAAATTTTCAGTTTTGCAGTTTTTATGGGTGTTTAAACATTTTTTGCAATTAAATAAAAGGGAAGCAACTTTTCATGTTCTAAGATGACCTTTCATTAATCATGATTTTACATAACTTTCATCCAGGAGATGGGTACTCCAGCTAGTTAACTGTTTTAAAGAAAAGTGAAGGTACAAATATATGTTATTGGCCAAGAAGTATAACTGAAGCCATTTTAGCTCTTTGTGAATCAGTTATATTTTCAATGTTATAGGTATTGATTTTTATATATGAAACAAAAAAGGCCAAAAGAAGGATTATTTGTATGGTTTACTAAAATAGTACATTTAACAACAAGGTTAAAACCTGGTTTAAAATACTTCAAGACACAGATACATGTAGCAAATATGGTTGTACAAAACAGCAAGCATAAGAGCAACAAATATCCATAAAAATGTGCTTAGTCAATGTCAAGTTACAGTTGTGCTTCATAAGCTGTAGTAGTATCAATCTTTCAACATGAAATTTAAAATTGGATATAATGAAATGTATAGCAGATTAACTGTAAGATAAATGTACATGTAGGCCAAGGAGTCAAACATTTTGGAATTATGAAAACATGTGAATTTTATGGAAAAGTTCTGTAATAAACTTTTCATTACCTCCCAAGTTTTAATGAAAGAAACAAGTGGGTCACAGAAGACTGATGGTTTATCAAAGTCACTATGTAAATTTAATTTTAGCTGAAAAATTAACAGTTTGTTCCTAATAGCATTCACTTCTTAACAGTCATTCTTTTTTTTAAATTAAATAGTTGAAAATCAACCCTTGCTTAGTTATCACCTTCTGTAAGTCTACATTATACATTAGTGTTTTTGATTGTTCTTGAAAATGCTCTCTTCACTGAAAGCTTGTTTATTTATTCTGAATTTCATCCTTTTTTCAGTAATATATTTAAATGTTTTTTTTTCATGCAACTATATTCTTTTTGTGAGTTATAACTGATGATCAACCTTATATAACAATGGTCACACTAATGCAAAAATGCATGTCCTGGATGCTAAATAAATCAACTGGCTGCAAAAAATTCTCATTCTGTGTTAATGGAATACAATACAAACTTAAAATGCATCTTAACCCTTTCTAGACTGGGAGGGTGTCACTGCAGAACGAAGAATTGACAATTCTTTAGATTATAAAGATTGCAGTTTTTAACTGTGGTCTGAGGAAACTGTATCTAATAAAGAACAAACATTCCACAATCATTACTTTTAACATGAAGACTCCTACATTCTAGCAACACTAACTACAACTGATCTTAACAGATATAGACCAATCTAATATCCACTGTAATTAATAGCATAATTAACATGATACATGTATAGAAATAAAAAAATGTAGAGGAATCATATGTATGTTGTTACAAAAAATAAAATAAACTACAACCCATCAAAGACTCCTGAAATTCTATACATCATAATGTTTAGCCTAAAAAATTAAAATTCTTTTACTTTGTCTAGACAGACTCTAAAATAACATTAATTTATAATGTGCTGTAATAGATTAGAGGACAGATGTGCTGAACTGAGCTTCTGAAATCTTTTTAATATATTTGCTGTATCAGTTGGAAAACAATCTCTTCATTTGCAAGCTAAGTATTAGTTTTATTATTACGATGCAATTTTTAGTTTTTGCTATTGGAGTGCTTAGGATTGAGTGACATTCATGCTGTACACTTTTCTTTCCCATATGGGGTATAGTTAAGTTTTAAATGTGCTATATATATAGTGTTAAAGGACTGATTGTACTCTTCATAATTATATTACTTGTCTTGTCTATAGCTTTTTCATTTGTTTTACATTCATCATTAATTATAAAAATAAGATTTAGAGCAATGACATTTACATTAATCGTAAAGTTTGAAATAAGCCTAAAGATTTCTTTAATCATTTTTTGTTGTTATTGATTATGACCAGCTACTTTGAGATCATTAATGTAAATCAATGTAATTGGTGTTGATTTGTTTTTCTATAGAGGCTTTTTCTTTCTGATCTTTTTAAGTCTTATATATTATTTACCTGTAAACCGCTGTAGTGACTGTAATGCTTTTTCTTCTCCACTTACAATATGGAGGGTTAAAAGCTGTAGTTTTCAACTGATTTTTGTTTTTTTGAGAGCTTATGAAACAGATTTTAATGTTGTCTTTGGGGGAAAATCTGTGTGTGTGTGTAAAAGATAGTTTTGGCTACAAAGTTACAGAAGAAAGAATATGAAAAAATCTTAATGCTAAGGTTATTTTTTTAAATTATAAGAAGGAAAAGGTAGTTTTACTAAAGTGCATGTAGAAAGTAGTTCTCAGGAAACAAGCCTTTAAATTATACAGGTAACCAATTCAAACAGATTTGAATTCATGGTTGTTGGTGAAGATTTGGGAGAAAATGATCCAAAGGTGTCTGTAATAGGTGATTTTCCCCATTAGATATATTGAAAGGTAGAGTTGGTTGATTAACTCAATTCAACTATTACCAGTGATCTCGATTAATATCACAAAAACAATGAACTAATGTAAATTAACATTTCTGATTACTCTAGCTATACAATTAATCAAAATATTGCCCTTATGATTTCTCTCTTTTTTTAAAGTTTGTTTAGACTACTAAACCTACTTGTTGCCACCCCTAACTTTGAAATTCCAGCCATCCAGAGGGAAGGCAACTGGAGAGTAGCACCAAATTCTTAGACTAATCTTTATTAATAAGTAAGAATTAGGACTGACTGCCACATAAAACCTTAGTAGCTTTGACACAACTCACACACATTTGTTTAGCTTCAGATGCATACCAACTCAACTCAACAAAATAGCTAGTACTATTTCTGTTGATGTAACTGCATACAATATGTACAAAACTCATAAATGTGAAGGCATGTCCAAGTTGCCATTGGTTACATAACTAGCCACAGTGATGCCTATTGAGTTCATCCTGGTTGGACTAAACAAACTTTAACTCAATATACTGTTTACTAACTACAAGCTACAAATGTTCATTGTAATTTAAGATAAGACTGCTTTAATTAAAAAAGTTAATACAAGTTAATATTCAGTTATTTATTTGTTCAAAGAATTCTGATTGCTGAATAACTTGCTCATTTAACCGCATTTGTCAGAAATTACTATACATTGAGTAATAACAGTTACAATATAACATTATTAAATGATTAATCTATTTACACAAATAGAATTTCTGTTTAATAACAACTAGCTCTAGCTAGATAAGAAATACAATAAAAATGAAAAACAACAGTCTGACTGTCATCGTGTGTCTTAAACATTGCCTAACTAGTACACGATTTAAGTTGTCCGACTTACTGATTTCTCAGCATACCCGTGGTTCTAGTTTCTTATAGCCTGTACTGTAAAATGTAAATGCAGTAATCATTTTAATATGTTCTTTTTAAACTTCAATCACTATCAAGCTACTAATGTTTTTATACTTATAAAATTGTTAATTATTAAGTTTTTTCATGCTGATAATAGAAAAACATTGAAATGTCAGTAATATAAAATTTCTTTGGTATTGCCTCAATGTTTCTCACAAAACTTTGATTTCCATCTCTTGAATCATTTTAACATCTCTTCAAGGAGATTATGTAGTGTCATCAAATGTTTTCTTGACAAATAATGTATTGTTTATCTAGGATCAGAGTGAATTTTCCACTAATTATATATTATCTATCACACATTATAACAAAATCCATTACTAACCTTATATGAAATCTAGGGATAATCACTTTTAATGAAGCATCAAGCTATTTAGTTATAGTAGTCTTTGAATATTTATAGGTAGAAAAACCCATTGAAAGGTATTAATCATACTTCTACCTTGTGAAAGGTTTTGTACTACATTACATATACGATACATTTTCATGTACAATACTTTAGAGTTGAAAAAGCAATTTCATTCTAAAACTGCTATATCTGATGATGTCTATCATATTAAACAAAGGGTAGTTCAAAAATGTCTTAAAAATCTGAAAATAGGAAGATTAGTTTCAACTGTGAACAATGAAGTAGCAAATTCCATTAACCACCTAGTTCTACTGCAAGGTAAGTATGTATCGCTATGCATGAGAAACTATGACTTGAATTTGCTTACTTGGGAGTAATAGGTTAGGTATTGGTATTTTCAACATCAATGGCATCTAGCTTATGTGACATACTGGCTGAATGAAAAGTTCAGAGATCCCCAAGATTCAGGCACAGTCATCTCCAAGTTAAAACTGGTGTCAAAAAAGAGCAAAACCAGTTAGCAGCCCCTATCACTTTCATCGGTACTATTAATTGAATAGTGGGATTGACTGTTAAAATTACAGCACCCCACAGTCAAAAGTATAGAGCACGTTTAACAACCTATCAGAACTTCAGCACTACCATTCAGGATGCTGTGCAGAAGAAATAAAAGTTCAGAGGTAGGTCCTAAGGAAAATGCTTGTTTTATTATGCATGTCACAGTTAAACACAATGATGCTAATGAATGGCAGATGAAAGAAATTAACAAGGACCAAAGAGCAACTTCTGTGCTTTAAGGATAAGTTTTGGTGTACAGCATATGTAGCAATTTCAAGAGCTTTTTCATATTTTTTTAGGTACAAGCAACAAATCTGAAACAGGATGCAAAGATTAAATGAGATATAATCAGAAAAGTCTGAATCAACAGACAAGATGTTTAGATCGTGCGAGACAGTTTTAATAATTGTGAGATGTTTACACGTGATGTATTTCACTTAAGCAGGTTGGAAAGCTTCTAACCAAACTTTATGGATCGCTTAAAACAGTTTAAACAGAGGTGCATAGATAGAGCTCTGACCTTGGGGAGTGGATAATGTCACAGATTTTAGGGGACATAGTAAATTATACTAATAATACTAATACTATGATTAGCATGTCTGATTTCCTGGTATTAGTTGAACAAGAATATGAAAGTCATTTTAATGGTTTTAAGGTAAGGGCTAAACATTAATGACAGCAAACTATTGCAATTTAACTACTAGAGCTTAGAAAAAATTACTAATACATATTTCAGAACAAAAATTTGTAGAGCTTTCTTTTTATGTATCACTACATCCATGATACCCACATCTCAGTCATTTATAATGAAGATTACTATAATTGTGATTAATAACATTGTATCACTTACATGTACCATGCTGGTTTTACAATCCTCATTTCAGCTGCATGTCATACCGGCTAAGTAATAGATAGTGAAACTAAAGCTTCAACTTACTTGATTAGTTGCAAGACACAGGAAAGATAGCTCAACTTACACTAACCAGCTTATGTAGTGCAACTTTAGCAGAAGCATGATTAAAAATACTGTGCCTAACTGATTCAGGTTGCTAATTTGAGGTAATAATAGAATATAGAAATGACATCAAATGAAGATTTGTTTTCCATATTTCTCTTAATTTGTTTATAATGTTAGGTCTATTGACTTCTAATACTTTGCTAGCTTTTGTAATTTGAACCATAAATTTTAATAATAAAACATTTGTTTCTGTATAGGGTGGTATCAGCAATGGGATACTGTAGACTTCATCAATCCAGGAACTTGTAGCCTAGATACATGTTTCCACCCAAACTGAACATCTTTTAACTTTAGTGAGATAGTTAAAATAAAAACACTGTCACATGAAATAAAAGTGTTTCAATATTTGAAAATATGACAGAAGATATACACATATATCTTCACAATTAATATGTGAAATAATTATGACACAGTTACTTATTTTTAGAAAAAAACAAACAATCACATGTCATTACTTCATTTATTTTTTTATTAGTACAGTACTGTTAGTAATTGTTAGCTTAATACATGTATTTAGGACTAACCTAAATCTTCTAAACTGGCATAGCCTTGATAGATAATACTGAGATTATAGCTGAAAATATCATAACAGCAAGGGAACCCATCTGATGAAACAATTTATTCTAATCCTTATAAATAGAAACATAAAAAAGGTGTATTTAATGAGTTATGTTGATTGCCAGGCTGATTTTAAATTTCAAGTACAAAGATTGCTCTGACTAGAATATTAATTTATCAATATTGCTCACAGAAATCCTCAATTTATTATTGGGGAAAAATATAACAAGCAATCATTTGTTAGTGCCTTCAAAAGTTAAGGTTGAGGCCTTAAAGTATTTACTAATTAGAGGAAGAGAATTTTTGTAAGATGCAAGCTAAAAGTAAATAGGAGAAGTAATATATCACTGAGGCTGGAGAAATTGTGGAGGATGAGGTTGAAGACCTTTAAAGGAAGAAAAAAAATCTACAAGCCACCAGCATAAAATTGAAGAATTTCTAGAGACTGTGGAGAATTTTCTTATACAGCACGAGACATATTCTACTAATGAAGATATTGCTTTTGACTTTGTGGAGGTGGTGGTTAGAAATAATGTAGTTGTATAAGAGTACATTATTCTTACATATAACATTATCTTTATTAAAACTAGTTACAGTTACTATTAGAATTATGTCCCCAACTTCTGGAAAACTAACTTTTGGCTGTGGTGAAAATAAAAAAGTGTTCTTGGAATGCTTTCTGGTTTAAGTAATTTGAACTGTGAGAAATTTATGTTACCTTAATGTTAAAGGATTATAGGACACCTAATTCAGATGCCATAAACTGTTAAGAGGTTCAAACAATCATCTTATTGGTAGTTTGTGTGAATGGTAAAATGAGAAAGATACATATTTATATAACTGAATATTATATGAAAAGAAACCTAATAAAATGAGTACTTTCATAAAGTGTACTTTCTTTATTAGAGTTCAAACTAAATATTACAGATAAAAGATCTGAGCTTCATTAGCCCATATCAATGGGAAACTACTTCAACTATTCTTCTCCATGACAAAAACAATGTCTTCATGAGTTAATAAACTATTTCTGCCTATCCTCAGTTTCACATGTGGTTAAAAAAAAAAAAAAGATACAGACTTAGGTCAGTTATAGATTTATGGAATGGTCTGCCTGATGATAATGTAACCCATTTTAGTTCTTGGTTTGAAAAGATTTAGTAATTTTATGGTGCCTTAGTTTCTTGTTTAGGTAAATAGAAAGAAGGTGGAGGGGTGACCTCAATGAGTCAGATGGGCTTCTGTTACACTACTTTGTTTTACATTCTTATGATATAAAACAATTCTGAGATTTGTTATTTCAAAAACAACTATAAAACTGATATCAACTGCTTTAACAGCATGGCATACATAGTGAAACTTCCAGTATATTATTCAAGTTTCCTTCAAAAGTTCAGTAGCTCTCTGTACATTATCTTGAACACTAATTTTTGTACTCCCTAGCTCTACTAAAACTTGAGAATGTTTGAGTGATTTCTTCCTTAACTAGTTTTATTCTCATTCAGTGCCTTCTTTTTACAAATAAAGCAAGTTATTTATCATGGAATAATCACAACTACAATTGTCCCACTGTTGGGTGAAAGTTAACTTACAATAAAACAGTAATCTAGCAAACTGAAAATCCAAAAAATATCTGAATGGTAAAGTAATTCACTACACTGCACTTACAGACTAAGAATTTCTTGATTTTTATATCAGAATCAAATATCCTCATTTAAACTTAAAGTGACATATCTCTAGAATACATTTCAGCACTATCTATATTTTGTATTTCCTTAATACTTAAAATTTAAAGATATAACATTAAACTCCTTAATTGCCAAACTTGTGATGTAATACACAGTCTACATGAATGTTGACTACAGTACAAAAAACAATCAGCAAATATTGAATAATTTACAGAAAACAATACATTTTAATCTTTACAACATAAAAAAAAATTGTCTTGGTACAGTACTAAAATAAGGGCTAAGCTAATATAAGAGAAAAGATTAATAAGGCAAAATCAAATAACTGTGAGTGACAGTATTTATTAAATTTCATATTTATTTCACTTTTTTTTTTCAGAAATCTTGGGCATGCTAAGTATAACTTCCATTTTCAAACAAAATCAGAAAAACGGTTAGGCCTATACATGAAATTTACATTTTTTTAAATAGAAAATAGCTGTTACATTAGAGTACACGTGTACCAAAATGAGAAAAAAACCCTTCATGCCTTCAACATAAAAATTAAACCTTATTCAAGCCCTGCCTACCTGTACAACTGTTTGCCTTCCTCACGGAAAGAATTACACTACTAGTACGGCTCGAGATGTCTAGAACTCGGAAGCCATTAACCTCAACAAAATGTCCATCTCCATATTGATGTATATATTTTTCTATATGATTTGATTATAATATGTACATTTTCTGTAATTATTTGTTGTTATCAATTTAATGCGACCACTACCAACACTTTAACAGCATGTAGGTAAAATTGATCTATAATTAAACTTGTATGACTGTCAGAGTTTCTTCCAAATCTTACATCACTTGCTAAATTGAGCTACACATGATGTCAGCTCTAGCCAATAAGAAGTGAAGCATTGCGCATGGCATGATATCATTATTATCCAATAAAAATGTTTTGACAAGTAGAAACATCTGCGTTAGGCCTATTTTATGAAAAAAAAGTTAACGAAACATTTAATCTACTCTCATTTGAGAATAGATATGTTGGCTTATCAAAAATTATTTTTTCCATTTTCTCTAGATGAAACCTCTGTGGATAAAGTTTGGACATTTTCCACTAATGGATGTTTCATCACGCTTACAGGGGAGAAATCACAGTAAGTGTATAAATGCCTACAATGTGTGGGTACTATTGAAGAGTGTAGTTTTGAACGATTAACAGTAACAGCGATACTGCATGTAAAGTAGGCCTACACTATACAGGAAAACATAAAAGCGCAGGCGCGTGTACAGCTGTAAGTGTAACTGTAACTGAAAAAAGTGAATTTATAAGCTTCAACTTCAGATTATAGGCTTATAGCTAGTGATTGATTCACGATATTACACCAAGCTCAGTTGCTATCCAAGAAGATTAATACTACTTGAAATTTAGTGGTATTCAAATTCACCTACAAATCGTTCAATTTTTTTTAGTTATATTGCTCTCGCTTATTCAGTTAACTTAATGTTAACAGTAACAGTAGAGTTCAAGTTAAGTTAAAAGTAAAACTTCATCCTGTTCTATTTCAATGCAACTTGCAAGCGCCAATGATACTTTGAATTATTTGAAAGTGAGCAAAGAGTACAATAAATTAATTGAAGTGAGGATCCAACTGGATAAATACTAAAGTAATGAAGTATAAAGACCAGCATATCACTGTTTATATTAGGAAAAGAAGGGTTATCAAATTGTATACATGTTAGAGATAACGATGTTGGGAAGGTTAGGTCAGAGGAGTGAATGGAAAAGTACAGGAAATTGCCCAAACATGTAAGTGTAGAGGTCATAGATCGATTTTTATGGGTATGTTACAGAGGTTTAATTGTGGTGAGAAGGTTCCAAGTAGGTCAAGGAATAAGTCTTATGTTGAAATCTATGTACCATTTTAAGGAGTTTGGGTGTATGAATTTAAGATGCTTGTTTCAGTGTTTGTTGAAAAGTTTTGGTGGAATGGATGTTTTGCATGTGAGTAAGATAGTAGGTTGATGTTTTTGCAAAGGCTATTAAATATTATTATACTAATGAGGAAATAAATGTTTCTAATGCAGTCAATTAAAGTTATGTGGGGTGGTAAAGTTGAGGGATAATGGTGATGGGGGATCAGTACATGTTTCCTCTAGTTCTGTAAATCTTCCATCCTGTGTGTCAAACTCATGGCACGTATCCTTGATTTTCTTCTTTATCAAGTTTATGTCTTTAGTAAGCTAGATAGGTTTCATCTACTCTGTTATCCTTTTCTCTTTTTAGGAAAATGCATATTTGCAAAAGTTTTGATACATGCCCTACATCACCTTTAAATTCATTATCCCAATTAAATAATTGGAAATTTTGTCTTGTTCCCTCAAAATTGTCTCTTTGAAAATTGGAAACTAAAACTTTATTTGAACTTGAGCTTAATTTCATTGGCAAAAATTAGTTATTTCATGTTAGTAAATAAAAGCATTTTAGAGTAGTCTTGGGTTATTTGTCTTTGATTTAAAAAAAAAAAATGTTTGTCAAAACAAGCTTTTTTTTTTTTTTGAAATAACCTTTCAATGTACAGTTAAGTTAATGACATACTGAACATTCTTGAGTAAATGTAAACCTTGTTACATTTTGGTATCTTCTTGGGCATATGCATCTGTTTGGAACCATTTTTGAGTATGTGTAACTACATATACATGGTTTTTCCAAATAGTGAAACAGTCAATGAAGGCTGATTTTAAATAGTTTGATTGTTCTCCTTAATTCATGTATTTGAAGTATTGGTGTTATCAGATGTATTGCATAACAAAAAAAACTTTTGGGTAATATTTATGTAGTTTTGTTTGGCCACATCACAGCCATCTCGTGTTTATTTCAAAACATAGTGCACATTGTAGTGTGACTGATAATTTTTTTTTGGATAATAAACCTTTTCTTGTCAAACTAAAAAAATAAAGTGAAGTACTGATTTCATTATTGTCCTAAGTTAGAAATCACTAAAGATATGAAAATAGGTATATTTTTACAACTTTTTCTTTACACAAAAACTAACAGTGCTTGTAGAAGTGTATTGTTCCATCAAAATACAAAGATTAGTTGTTTTTTTTTGCTTAAATTTTGTATGTGTGCTAACTATGTTCTATAAAATGACACTTGTATATTCAAGGTGTAAATTTAGATGGCATATTGCTTATCTTATTGATATGATTTTGTTTTATCTAAACAACTTGTTACTTTGTTAAAGAGCCCTACATAAAATAGACTAGGGTAAAAAAATTAAACTTCCACATTATAAATAATTTACTGATTAAATTATATCAATTTTATATCTACATGCATTTTGTAAGTCAAGTTAATTTTTGCTCATATTTATTTAAAATGAAATACGTGAGATAGATTACTTCTGCAGAGACCCCTCAACTATACCAGTAAAATCATGTTTAACTGATTTCCATGAAATAGTTAACAATGCAATAAAATATTTGAATTGGAAATAAAATATTGTAGATACCTATTTAGAATAGGGAACCAAATATGTTCTATATAATGCATAGCAGGACCATTCTGAACTATATGTGTATTGTTCTTTGAATTTGAGGGTAAAATATGTATTTTTTCTTGTCATTGATGTTTGACAATTGTGTTTCAAAGTTATGAAATTTTTTATATATTAAGCTACGATTAGTGTTTACAGGAAAAAAGTTTATGATGTGTGTTGTGTTACATTAAAAGTGGAACATGGCTAAAATTTTGGTAAAATAAAAATTAAAAGAAAAAGGAATTTCATTATATTCAGTTTTTTTTTTCCTTTTATGGAGGATTTATTTAATGCAACTCTTTCCAGGTGTAAAACATCACTGTTATTCCAAGCTGCAGTAACTCTTTCAACAAAGAATGACCAAGTGATTTTTATTCGACCAAAACACCTAGATAAACTACCTTTGCATGTTCACGGAATGCCCTCTCCTAAACCACTGGCAATGCAGCATGTAAAATTAATGTATGTTAAATATTGTACCTTATTCAAATTGCAGCGAAATCATTTAGAAAAATCAGTTTGTATTGCACATTAACCCTTTAATACATGGACACTGTATCTTGTATATGTTATGCTTTTAATTAAAAGTTTTAATTTTTTTTTCATAATTTGTTAATTTGTGGGTCATAAACTCCAAAATATAGATGAAAACAAATAATGATCATGAAAATATATTCTGTGTGTTAAAACTTGTCTCCTTTCTACTTCTGAGTTACAGCTTGTATTAAGTTTGTGTAATTTAACTATTGACAAATATATATGTGAAAAAAAAAAATGTTATTAAACTTCAGATATTTTTCTAAATGTTTGATGTGTTCAAAAATTAAAGATATTTGTGGTATTTAGGGTGTACTTATTATTGTTTGTGTGTTATGTAACAAGTAACAAATTCCTTTACAGGAGACAAATGTTTTATATTTATGACTAGCTGAAGTATCCTCCATTGGATGGGTGAAATAAAAACTCTTAACAAAGGATAGGAAATTGTGCTTCTATTTTTTTATTTTTTTCTGAACATAATAAAAAGTGCAATAAAAATACATAAAAGTACCAATGCTGAAAGGAAAGACATACTGATTAGATGGGGGGGGGGGGATCTACCTCCTCATGTCGTCCTATATCACTGTGTCAAGGTTGGTGCTGATTGATCAAGTGTGGAAATGTATAAGGAACAGATTCACTCTTTAGATAGTATTTTTTATGGAAATTTCATTATGCAATGAAATTTTGCTGAATAGTTCAAAGCATTTAGAAAAATTACTTACCTTATAACTGTACATTTATATACTTGAATAGATATTACTTGAATTGTTAATTTTTATGAATGTGGTTAGTCATTAGTCTTTTTTGTAAACTGTAAATCTAGATCAAGTTTATGATGTCACTAATTAAAATATCTTATTTTTGTCTAAGAAGTTATGTAATTTTTTTTTGTCAAATACATCTTTATATTTTGCATTATCATTATTATGTGTATAATGCTTTCGTAATACCAGTTGTGTACCTGTGATATGCAGTTTTTACACTTACTCCCCCCCCCCATTCTATTTTGGTACTTCTTTCTTATTGTTAAATTTTGAAGATATTATTATAAAATACCAGTTCTTATGCAATGAATAGATATTTTTATCTTTAAATAATTAAAAAAATGAATTGAAAGAAGATATTGTTAAACATTATTGTAGGTATATGTGGTCAGTATCTGACTTAGTGCAGTACTTGGCCAGAATACACATGAACTCAGTGATCCCTGCAGCAATACTAGTGGATGATCTTGATCATTATGTTACTCAACTCACTAAAGTAAGTACTGTTGTTTAATGTGCACTTCCAGGTTTCTTTAAATATTTGAAACTTATGTGCAGAGTTGTTGAAGAAACTAAACTTAGTATTTAATTGTAGATATAAAGTCAGTTACAATAGTATAAATTTACTTACTTAACTCTTTCCATAAGGGATTGGTTGATGTGACTGACTTTTTAACCACAAAGTAACCAACAGATTTTCCATCCTATAACATTTAATATGTTTTGTGTATATTCACAAAATTTGGCAAGCTTTCAGTAAACATTGCAAGTCTTTTGTATGTAAGAAATCAGATTTATTAATTGATTATTTTTATTAAAGAATTGTATTTATATCAAATTGTTCAACACTCTGATTTTCATGTTAAAGATTGAAAATACTTTTCTTCATCTGAATATTTTAAAATTTCATTTGCATAACTTCTATAACCTCCAAAATACATATCAAATGTGTGTTTTTAGTAAAACTATATTTTATCTGTTTATATACCATAACCATATACAGACTTGGACTATTTGACCAACCTTGTAACCACTATACAAAATACAAACAAGTCTAAATTATCTTTTTTTCTTTCTAAAATGACTGCAGATTATGAAAGAAAACTACAATTATTTATCCTAAGGAGTCTAAGGCTCATAACAGCCTACATCTGTTTATACTTAATTTTATTGTTTTATTGCCCTTCCAATTGTGCTTAACTAATAATCCAGCCACATGAGTTGGAAATCATTCAGCAAATGCATAGCTCATATTACCATATTGAATGATGTAACATATGGACTGCTCACCAGTATACCTTGTGAAGATTTTTTTTCATTGTCTGACCTTATCTAACCCAATAATTTCCTACTTTTTATATTTTAGTTACTTTTAGAACCATAAATAAGGAATGTACATGAAAAGCAGGAAATGTAGTACTTGCTTTTGACCTCTTGTTTTTTTTTTGTTTGCTGCTGGTTGTTGAGGAAATTTAAGCCTATTTTTCTTTTAATGATGATACTAGTACACTAAATAATTTTCATTTACTTAAATAATGCACTTAAGCACACAAGAATAACATGCACAAGGCAAACAATGTCCTATAACTATTATAATTTAACTGGCTTTCTAACTAGGACAAGGAGGATTTTAATTCCCTTTTCTGCTCGATTTGAAAATCGTGAACTAAACTTTCAAACTGAAATTGACAATACTTTATACTGAAAACAACAATACATTATATGTCATTTGATATATTAAAACTTTGCCTTTCTACTGCTTATAAATTATATAATATAAAACATCATAAAGAATTATTGGCTATTTATGAAAGAGAGGTGTAGGTAGCTCTGATTTTTTAGTTCATAACTCCATAAACAAATAAGATTCAGGTTATAAAATTTAGGCTATTCTTTAGTACTATCTATGTTATAATGAGTAATTGAAATTAAATTTCCTACTTCAAAGAGTGTTGGTAAATTAGAGAAGAGTATAGACCTAGAGAACAAATGTTGAGATTCTCATACTAGGGGAGATTGAGGATTTTTAATAACGTTTTCCTATAAAATTAAGAACTTAAAATTTATATAATATTAAGATTTGGTTTTGATGTCAAGTTTATTTGTATACATTGTTAATAATCTAGTATCATTAAACTTTTAATGTAACTCTGTAAAAGGTTTTGAAATGCACACATTGACATACTGGTTGCAAGATGGTTAATAAGGATCATCATCATTTATGGAACAGTTAACATTTTAATGACATTGTTGAATAAAAAGATTCAAACTCCTTTTAAAAGTGGAAATTATGTCAAGTATGGTTCATCGTGCTCGTACTCTTTAAATTTTTCGAAATGTACATTCACAAGCATTATGTGTTTGTTACATAATTAGTACCACTACAAATTTTCATATACCACACTGGCTGTATAATGTTTGCTTCATTTTAATTCCCATAAAAGCAGAAGCAAGGAACTAAGGTTACAATGCAGATCAAGGGATAATACCTCATGTGACAGCTGAGCAAATGATGAAGTGATCCACTGGCAGTGTTTTTTGATGTATTGATCAAAGTATGACACTTGCAACACTTTGCACTGCTCAAATGCCAAAAAAGTTCCCTGACCAAGGCACAGGTTTCCTATACATACAAATGAAAATTGTTTTGATGTGTTAGTCTCAGCCATCACTGCTGAGGAGTGTTGAATAATCTGAAACATCCAGAGAAGTGTGTTTGAAAATCCATCAGCTGACCATTAGTTACTGTATATGAACAGTACTGTGAAGTGGTTGTTCATAGTGCATCGAGAAAGGTATTATAATGTTATTGCAAACTGTTTCCCATAAAATGTTAAATTTTAAGAGTGAGAAAGGCAAACCTAAGTTAGAGTCAAACAGATATTTATTTGTTAAAGACAAACAAGTAAGGAAAAGTTTATTAAAAATGTGAGCCATTTAAAAAAAAAAAATGCAAAGGTCGTGTATTAACAGTTGGTGATAACGTTAGTCAAGAGTGTTGTGAGCACAACCATTCTGGTGATGCCACTCGTATTGAAGCTAAGAATGTAATGCATATTATTAGAAGTGATTCAAAGAATACACATGATGCACTGCATTATATTTTCTTGCATGCATCGTTTGGACTCTGTCAAGCTGAGGCAGATAAGTTGCCATCCATAGACAGCATAAAAAGAACTATTCAGAATTTATGTGGGAAACAAAATCTAGGGTTAGTTAGTTGTGATAATTTGTATGCTGATGGAATATATAAGACCATTGCAAATATATTTGAACAACTATATACAATTCATGAGCTGCAAGGAAGAATTTTCATCCCTTTAATTTATGCATTGTTGCTGAATAACAATGAACATACATATATTAGACTTCTTAGAGAAATAAAGGAGTTAATACCTGCCTTAAATCCAGTGTCTATACTAACAGATATTGAAATTGCAATGATAAATGCAATTAACATTGAATTTCCATGTGCAGTTAATCGTGGGTGCTTTTTCCATTTTTGTCAGTGTATTTATCATGAAATTAGTGAAAATGGCCTCAGGCAAAAATACGACACAGATGCATAATTCACTTTAGAAAATTTCTATGTTCTTTGCACTAGCATTTATTCCTACAGACCATGTTGCAGAGATTTTCAACTTTCTTATTGATGAAAACATTTTTCTATGCAAAGATACTTGGATTGGACGTTCTGGTTGGAAACAACAATGCTGGCCACCTGTATTTAAGGTTGAGATGTGGAACTGCTATGAAGTTGTACAGCAGGACTTGCTAAAATCTAACAGTTCTATAGAAGAATGGCATCATAGCTTTTTTTTGCAACAAGTTTCTGCAAATCATCCAAATATATGGAAGCTAATTTCTGCGATAAAGAGGGAACAAAGTCTGAATGAGCTACATATTGACCAACTTTTGAGTGGTGAGGAACCTTCTATTGGTTGAAAAAAATATCATAACTGTGCAGAGAGATTAAGAAGACTTGTCAGTGCATTTCAACCAACAAATAATATGAATGTTTTTATAATATTTTTTAATGGTCTGATAAAATTGCCTATTGTATTATCATGATGTAACATTCTCCATTCTGATTAAATATCTCATTTTTGACATATGTATGTCTTTCTATGTGTATTAAGTAATATTGGTCCATCTCACTTCAAAAGATCATTGAAAGGTGATTTATATGCCTTTTTGTAATATTTTTCTTAATTTTCTTGTAATACATTAATTTATAATTAAAATTAAATCTAAAAATTGGACATTCAATTACCTGTTATTTTGAAGAACTGGTTTTGGAGAATTGTTTTAAAAAATTTTTCCGTAAACTCATCATGCTATCAGAAGATAATACTGATGCAGTTAGATAGTTCAAAACTATCTTTTAATTGCTTATTTAAAACAAAACCTAATCCAGCAGAGTTTGTTGTATCTTCTCTTCCAGTTGTTTGTTCCATCTTTAGTAGCTTAATTGGTGTAATTTTAGGTACAGCTAATTTAGACACATTGGCAAATTCTAGAAGTGTGGAAAGCTTTTAATTATAATACAAACAAGCATAACTCTATGTGTGCTATAACAATAGAAAATTAAGAGTTGAAATTGACAGTTTTTGTTTTGTGATTAGATATGAGAATCAAATGTTGTCGAGGATTTGAGAGAGTTCTGTGGAGGCTAATATGAGATAGTTTTTAGTCATCAGAATGTGGTTTATCCTTTTTTTCTCAAATTTTTAGTTATTTAAAAGTACTTTTAGCCACAGTTCATTTAGAGCTGGGCAATTAGCAGTACTTATTAATTGATTAATTGACAGGCTCAATAATCAATGACTTTTGATTAATTTATTAGTATACTGTGCTCTCATAGAAGATAAAAACAAATAATGTTATGTGCTTACTCTCTTAACTTTTTCAAATGCAACATTATTCTATTAAGTGACCTGTTAGTTGGTTTACTTATTATTTTGTTTGAATAGAATAAATATTTTACTGTCAACTACTGTGGTCACTAAACAGTAAACTTATCTGATTAGATGACAATTTATTATTGTTTGGTGAACATAATAACAAAACAAACCTGTGTTTACAAACATTGCAGTTCAATAAAACTATAGGATATCTATTGAAATGTAAAAAAAAAATAATTTTAAACCAAGAACCAAACATTAATAAAATAATTTTATTAAGTCGTGAGCAATCGTCAGTCATGTGACTTTTTTAGTTTGTACTTTATGTATATGCCTGATGATGACTTATAAGTGAAATTGGTGATAATAACAATTCATTTGCTTAATCTGGTTCACACCATAACAGTTGTTCATGAAAATTAATGACATATTTAGTGCCTATGCCACTACTTTGTCTGTTGTATCCCAAATAGCCTGATTCACACCACAAAAGTCCTTATTCATGAAAATTGATGTTGTATAGTGCTCAAACCACTACTTTGTTGTATCCCAGTCAGCCTGATGAGTCCTGTTATTGGGTGAAAGATCTCATTGACACTGGACATGGTAGGTGTAGTGTGGTTGACATAACTTATTCTCCTTTGCTTTCACTCATGGGTTCTTAGAAATAATAATGTGCTTTTTCCCCCCTTGATGCTGTGGTTGCTTTACCTGTTCTGGGAACAAGAAGGCTAACTTACTGGTTTGCTAGTTCTTATGAATGATAGTAAAATAGAATGTAATAATAAATAATAAAGGAAATAAATAATCCATGTACGTACAGAAAGATGTTCTTTTGGTAGTGGTGGATACATGATAGGTTCCTGTGATTTAAAAGTTCTACCCTAATGAAAGTCAGTTACTTAATTTTTAAGTTTGAAAAAGAGATAAAAATTTTTGAGTATAGCCAGTCTTTTTAGTTTACCAATGAAAACTTTAGATGGGGCAAGTAGTCATGTTATCTGATACTGTAGAGTGACGAGTCTTTCCTCCCCACTCCATAGTGCTTAAACTAATGAACAATTAAGAAAATATATTAATTATATTATGTTTACTTTATAATGTTGGTTTATATTTTTAAAATATAAATGTTTGTTTGTACTATAATATGTTATTCAAATAGTTCAGTGAATCCTGGCATGGCTTAGTGGTTAAGGTGCTCAATTCGCAATCTGAGGGTTGCAGGTTTGAAGCCCTGTCACCAAATATGCTCTCCCTTTCAGCTGTGGGGGCATTATGATGTGACAATTAATCCCACTGTTCATTGGTAAAAGAGTTGGCAGTGGGTGGTGTTGACTAGCTGCCTTCCCTCTAGCCTGTCACTGCTGAAGAAGAAAGGTCCACTTTTTCATAATCCACTGATAATAATTAATCCAATTATGTCTGTCAATACAATATACAGTAAGCTTTTTTCTTTGTTTTGACACACTTTCAGTAACAACTGGTGTGTGTAATTGATATTGACATACTTTCTGTGGGGAAATTGGACTGAACATGATGATTGGCTTATGCCTAAATTAATTATGCATGTCGAGTTGGAATAATATGGATAAGTGTGTGTAGTCTCAGTAATTTGGTCAGCTTATTTTGAGAGTTTGAAAACTAAGTATGATGGTATTGTGTATCACCTTTGATATGGCGGTTGACCGACTGTGCTGAAAATAAAAGCGACTCAAATATCACAGCAGGGAAAACAAAAAGAGAAGGTTTAAAGGCAGTTTGCCCAGTCACATGACCTTTGTTATTATGTAGCATGGACACAATTTGAGTTAAGTTAAGATTTTTAACTGGGATTAAACGAGCACTGTTGTCATAATTAAAGCCATGATTTTGGAGTGATATTCTTTGTTGTTGTTCTGTTTGTGTAATATTGTATTTTTCTAATTTATATAAATAATAGATTTTTTTTTTGCCCATAATTTTATTGAAAAGTGTGTGAATTTGAGTATTAATGTAATATCATTGATTAATTAGAATTATTTCCAGTTATTATTGTTATAGGTTATTCCAATTTCGAAAGTAGTAAAAATAATGCCATTATGATTTATCATTATTATTTTCAATTATTTCAAGGTTATTCAGCTTAATCAATGAGTGTTATGACTCATTAAAATAATCAACTAATTGATATCAATGTTTCAGATTATAGTCCAGTAAACCTGAGATTTCAACCCAAACAAATTGTAGTATAATTTTCTTTTAGTATGGTACTTTGGAAAAAGCATGCCTTTTTAACATATTAAACATATGAAAAAATCCAAGTGGTGGAACACTTGAAGTTTTTGGTGAAATCATCTTCTCTACAAAAAAAGTGTGGAAAAATGTGTATAGTGAAGTCTATCATACTTCAAAATATTTGTTTGAAAAAGAGACATTGTAGATGAAGAACATTGATAAAGTTGAAGACTTCAAAAAGTAATGTCTTGGAAAATGTGTAATTTTGATTTTTATCAACAAATGCTTGTTTGTGGCTTGACTACTACTAGTGAGAGGATGTATATCATTAGCAAACATTGTAACTTCTTTTGTGTTTGTTTTTCAGTTAGCTTTTATAATTGATATATGTACTTTTATGTACTGAACCTCTTGATAATTTACAAGATACTGTAGTATTAAGAGAGAAGGGCAGAGAATGAATTAACTAAGCCAGTGTGTACACAAAGATTATGGAAAACGATACATTAAACAACAAAGTGTAAATTCTGAACTAATGCAAAAAGTATGTAACTGATATCAATACCATATGAAATTTTACATTCAGAAGGAACACAATTCATATTCAAAAATGACTGTTTTTTTTGTTGTTGTTTTTTCTGTGATCTATCAGTAGATAGGTTTGAGGTCCTCATGAATTTTTATGTAACATCTCATAGAACTAAGTAATGGAATTCCAATGAGCCATGTCTCATGTTAATCAATCAAAAAATAAAAAAGTTATCTTTTTTTCCAATATTTTCCACAGTTTGTTTACAAAAATGCAGTTTTTACCCCAAAAAGTTATGTTCCATTTCTAGGATTTTAATATTTTCAAGAACATGCACTATTGAATCGAATGCACCATATTTCATTTATGTTGCAATTTGTTTGGGGTTAGGGGTCAAAATCATGTAGGTTGGCTGGATAATTATTACTATTTTTGATTATTCCAGTTATCCAAGTTTCACATGAGAGTAATCAATTAATGAGCCTGATGATCAATCAATTATCAAATTCCACTTATCACCCACCACTATTGAATACACAGCTGTTTGTAATTTCACCACTACAGAAAAATAAATATATTCCAGGAAACAAGTACAGAACAGGCCTTTGCCAAACTAGGAGTGCTTCTCAAAGATGCAGCTGATTTTTGCAGTAAGAAAAGGTAAAGTTGAAAAAATTTCATAACTTTCATCTTACAGTTGGTGGCAGTAGGTTTTAATTTTAAATAAATGACATCCTTCAACTAGTGTCCTTCAACTGTTGTCTTAATGTAGTTTTATGTATCAACAATATTGCTATATTCCTAGTTTCCAAAAATTACAAGCTATGTCTGTACATGTATATCTTGTGATGGAAAAGTTTAAAGTATGTTGTAATGACTGTTAGCAACTGGATTAAAAGTTATATTTAAAATGAATTAAATTTGCTCTTACTTCTCAAACTTTAGACATACAAGTGTTAAGGTATAAATATATAGCTCTATCAAACTATTGTTGAGTAATATATTTATCATATTTTTTAAATATTAACTGAAATATTTATTGACCAGACATGGCTCATATTGAGTGTTAGTTATCAAAGAAGTATACATAATTTTTTTATGAATACCATGTTTACATGAATATTCAGGTGCTTTCATTTAAATTCTTAATTTTCAGGGATGACCAATGTTTATTATTGGCTGCATGTAAACTTCCTGAACAAGGTAATCTGTTCCATTCTATTTATGAACAGTTTGGTGATGTGTGGAACATAAATCGTGGAGAAGTCTCTACTCAAAGACAGAATTTATTTCTTACAATGTCTAGTAATTTGCAATATAAAACATTTTTCTACATAGAAGATGAACAGATATTTCTTGACAAGCTAACAAGAAAAACTGGCGTTTTTTGTTAGTAGACCTTATGATAAATACATACGTTTAAATAAAATCAAGATGTATTTTCTTTCTTTTACTTTTCATAGGCTGTAAACTGGTAACACAATACGGTTCCACACAAGTTTAGTAATGAGATTTACAACTACTTATCAGAAGTATGTGGTTTGAATAAGAAATAAGGCCATTTCCTAGTTGGACCCACTTTATTAGTGTTTTGTTTTTCTTTTCAGAATGTTAGTAGGGGAGATATAGCATGTTGGAGGTTTTTATTATCCTTCATAACCAGATTAAAAGTTAACAAACTGTTAGCTGGGTAGAATTATGAGGAAAAGTTAAAATGTCCATGTCATATGCATGTGTGTACAGGTCTGAAATTTTTTAATTTTGTATGGAAATCAAGAATTGTTTGTTTTTAAATAATCAAGTTGTTTCTTGATAGAATAAACAGGGTTTTTACTGACCTGAAGAAGTCGGGGAAATCTCCAAAATTATTAAAAAGCCATAAAAACTTAGAAAGCAATTGGTACTTGCTTGTGGAATGTACTTCATGAAACACATAATTATATGCTATAGATAAAATCCAGTTTTGGAAAATACATAATTTACATAGAAAACTTAAAGAAAATTGAAGTTAAGAAAAAGTGATCACTCTGGAACCTAACAGAAGACTATTTGTCAAATACTGTGATATAAAGAAAACAATCTAAAAGTAAGATTCTATTCAGTGATATTTCACAAGTTATTAATAAAAAAATTCACTTTCTAATTTAGTGTTTCTTGTGTATAACGTAATGTATCATTTCCATGTCTGAGTACTTTCCAATAGTTTTATATTCTTGTAAATAATATTACTCTATTTTGTAATTTAAGAAGTGTGTCACTGCCCATAAAGGGTATTGTATTATTTGGAATAAACAGTATTATATTTTAATGGGTGTGTAGTTTTCAGTGAAACATATCACTTTGTATTAAATGTTTGAGCTATAACTAATCTCTCTGATATTTTTCTATATATATAAAGCACAAAAATATGTATCTGTCTGTTTGTCCATTATCTAACTACTACTAGGTTGCTTGGCCAATCTCAAACGAACTTGTGGGATGATAAATAGATGGTGCCATGTTCTTACACCAAACAACAACAACAAAATTTATTAAATTTTCTATAACACAACATACACACAGTATGAGGAAGGGCACACAAACATTTTATATATCTTGGAGAGTGTGCTAACACTCTCTATGTAGGAATGAGAAAAAATGGCTGCCACTATTGCAATAATACATAAACTCAGATGAAGTTTATACTACGACACCTACCATAATGCTGATATAAAGAACTGTTTCTTAAGTTATACCCACTTCCTACTTTGACCTTACAACTTCATCCCCTAAGAACTTCTGTGGCCAATTAATTAATAACATGAAAATGTGGAAGGACATTAAGAGCTGGGTGTTGAAAGCGGGTAACAGAAAGCACCCCTACTTTGGCTGCTACCTTTTCATACAAAGTCACCCTGACCACCGCACAGTATATACCATGTTTTAAGTATATACATTGTGAGTTCTTAAAGCTTATACCAAATTTGGTGAGATAATAATGAGTACTGTAATAATGTTATAAATAAATTGAGTGAAAATTGGGATTTTTGTGTTATTTATCATAGCATCCACCTCCACATTTTTTAAAGTTCATAACCAGAGCAAAGGATTGGTACCTCAGCTTGTGTATTAATAAAAGCAAAATTATTGCACAATTTTCACATAAATTGTTTAGTAACTGTAAGAACAGTTTTGTTAGTGTTTGAAAATCCACCTATAAAAAAAAATATATATTTCACTATTATTTGATTTCAAAGAACAAGAACTTTGTTTTGGCTTATCAGTTAGTTACGATAAAGTAACAGCATGTGTTGGGACTTGAACTGTTATTTTAGAAGTTACTTTGCAATGGAGAAATCCCTTAAAATTACAGTAGGAAACTGTAATTTGATCCCTAGTTTTGAAAATTGAGAAGAAAGGACATGGGAAATATGCCAATTAGTTTAACAACTGTTGTCAGCAAAGAATTGTAATTTATTTTTAAAATTAAATACTTTAGAAAACCATTTGATACAATCAATATAAATAAAAGCCAAGTGTCAGTCAGTCACACTTGATTTCTCAGAATTTTGGGAGTTACACGAGTCAAATTCCACTTTTTCTCCTATAGTACTTCCATTTTTGATTGCCTGTTCTTATTTTAGTTGAATTTAATCATTAACATAGGCACAAAAAAGCTACTAAATTTTGGCACATTTTCTGCTATATAAGAGCCTGTCAAGGAGGGAGTTCCCAGGACCAGATCAGGCATGGTGCTATGTGTGTGACACTGCATCATCCACATCATAGTCAAAAATTAGCAGAAATCTATGCTTTGGAATTATTACGAAAAAGCCTTTGTTAAAGTAGACTGAAGATACTAAATATCTGTAAGGAAGAGGACAACTCAGAAGAAGAACATGTATGTATGCAATCACATGGTCATAATATGTTTTAATCTTTTATCCAAAGGCATCAATATGTAGACTTTTCCTCAGAAGTAAAACAGGTGTCATATGGTCATTGTGTGTTTTAATATTTTACCCAAAGGCACTAATATGTAGCATGCTTACATTGTTTAGATAAAGGGGATATTGCTCATGATAGGCTTTGATTTCCCAAAGCTAGAAGGCCCGTTATTTCTCTTATGTCTGTTTATGGGTAGCAAATTTCCAAATGCATATTGGAGGGTTCATTTTTGATGGGCTTTTAAACTAGTATTCAGCATGATTTCAATAAAAGCTTTCTTCTGTTGCCAACTCATCGAATAATGCACCTGCTTTTCTTGATTAAGACTCTAGGTGTACCCTTATTTTCAGGTAGCCTTTGATGAGGTTAATTATGAAATCAGATATGTATATAGAAATGGTGGAAAAGTTAAAAGTGGATAAACAATGAATGTAATGTTAGAAAACAGTGTGGGAATGAATGGACCTTTTATTTTTAAATAGAGGTGTTCAGCTGTGAGACCTTTGTTGTTTATTGTTATTATTAATGTTAAACATTTAAATAGCTTATTGGGTAATATTTTCTAATTTGCAGATCCCAATACATTTTCTGAAAGGATAAATAGTGGTCACTTTTTCTCTTGATTAAGATGACTTGGATAGACAATATAATATTAAAAATGATTCACTTGGAATATAGAAAAAAAAAAGACTTGTATTTAAGAAAAGCAATTGCACACTCTAAAAAGAAAGGATTTAAGTTATTTCTAAAAACAAAAAAACTCGATCCCATTAACCAAGTGCATAGCTATAACTAAAATAATTTAGTTCTTGGATATATTTATTAGAAGTTTGAATTGACGAATAAGAAATTATTATTATAACATTGTATAGCATATTGGTGACATCTTCAATTAAAATACTGTATGGATATTTAAGGTTTTTATTACTGGAAAGGTATCAGCATGTTAGGAAGAGTATACTAAGTGGGCTACTAGAATGGAGAATAGTTGGTTTAACACTTGCAGCTGGGGAAAAAATTATCTCTGGAACTACAGATGACTATTTAGGTGTTAAAAAATGGTTAAGGGCTTAAATGATCTGGTAATTTTTGAATGGCATAATAAAAAGCTGCAAAATATAAACTTTAATATGAAGGTCAACTTAATGCTTTTAAATACAGATTTATTATTATAAGTTTGTGGTGATGTTTACCTAATAATGTGGTGTGGTGCTGTTCATCCAAATTAATTATATATGGATAGGAGTACCATAGGCTAAGTTTAATTTTAATGCTTTGATAAGTTGTTTAAGAGGGTTGAAAGGTGACATAAGTGAGTAGAATGGCTTTCTATCTTTTATTTTTGTTATTCTTACCAAGAAATGCTTCTTGACTTTGGAACAATTTATAATAAAATTCTTAGGCAGGTGTTTGATTAGGGGAAGAAAAAAAAAAGATTGTTTCAGCCTGTTTTTATATTGTCCACTTTTTTTTATTATTAATATTCCATTGCATCTACTTTAATTAATTACATGTTCCTATTTCCCACAACATTCTTAAAACCTTTTTTGTTTACTACATATTTTTACTGTGACATTCTCTTAATGCATCCATACTCACACACAAACCTGGCAATAAACAGTCCGTAAAATATGGCCATGTTTTTTTCTTGTATTTGATATGAAATATAAGTAATGTTTCCATTATTAATATTTTGTACTGCAGTTTTTGTTACTATAGAATAAAAAAACTAACGTTTGTTTTGAGACAGCATTTCAAAAGTATATAATACTATCAATGTGGTGTGAAAAACCAACATGAAACAGTGTTACGATGTCACACTTTGCAAATGATAAAAACATACTTTTAATTCAAAAATCAGTATAAAGATAATTAAAAACTTGAATGAGTGGAGTGTATTTATACATGATTTTATTTCACTGCTGTTTTGTGAACAATTTTGAACATTTTGAGTGTTTTCTTTTTAGATTTAAGTTTTCACAAATGCAACTAAAGACAAATTCATTTCTAGCCCTTATGCATTATTACATATGTAAAACAGAAATCAGAGTCCATTCATACCTCAAACATTTTATTTCCACAAAATTTTCAAAAGTACAAAAATTATTCTTAGCCCTTAAATTTGGGATGTCTGAAAACAGTGTAATTTTAGCTCTTTTTCAATCAGTATACATTCAAAAAAGATAGTATATGATTAAAAGTTTAATAATGCACCAATAATTTTAACAACCTATATCTCTGGAGAATTTAAAACAAAAAAAGACATAAAATGAAAGATCTTGAAATCAGTCTTTTTTATCCCTATTATCTCTCCAAATACAGTAGTTCAAGGCAGAAGCTAATGTAACCCACGCAATATATGGAATCATCAGATATGATGCTTTGTGATTGATTGACCAAAAGGTGTAGATACAACCTCCGATAGTACCCCACAGAGCTATAATATCCACAAGTGCCTAAAAATGATAAAAAGAAACAAACTTAGATTACACTTCTAGGACTTATATACTAATGCTTATATGCCATTAGTGCCAGGAGACAAGGAAAGTTCAGGACCTTCATTAGGCTAAAAGTATCTAATATATGTAAGTTTACATTTTGAACTCAGCTGATAGCAGACAAATCTTTGTATCTTCAACAATTTTATCAGCTTATGGTCTCTGGTAATAATGGTAGCTTACTTGAGAAATGCAGAAAAAAAAATTGTTTACTTGTAGGTATGAATAATGATGATAATGCCATTTATTTTTTATTCTGTGACATGGATAGGAACAAAGTTAAAGGAGGGGGGTCAAGGGTCAATTGCCCCTCAAATTCTGGCCCATATAATTTTTCAGACAAAAAGCACCAAAAAATATGGGCAAAAGCTCCGTACATATCTATAACTTTTATATTTGCAAATTGATCATACCTTTCACTTGCACCTTTTTAACCCTTTAGTGCCATGTGGTTCCAAATGAAAGTCATTGGAACCATTTTTTTCAAGTGACTTTAAACATTATAGTACATAATTTAAGATCAATTTTATATTTTTGGGCAAAACCTGCCTGCCCCCTCCCCCCTATCAAACCCCTATAGATAGGAATAAGTTTTACAAACTTTTGAAGCTCTAACATGTAATCTGAATATTCATTCTATTAAATATGACTGTGGTATTCCATGTTAATGGTACTGAATTTTGAAATGGAATATAATTTGAAATTTCCAACAAGTAGCTGAAAGCTTCTGCGATTATGGTACAATACTACACAAGATCTATCAACTGAAATATAATATTAATTTAGTATAACAGTTGCAAGTTTTCATTTATATCTGTCATAATAAAACATTTTTTTAAGAACCAAATTACATTTAAATTAACTCTCTCTAAATCACTGGCTTCCAAACATTTTTCACTGATGACACCCTTGCCACCACATGCAATATTTGTTTTTTTATGCTTTTAATAATTCTTCATTTGATGAAACTCTTCAAATACCCATAGCAAGTTTCTGTGACACACAGTTTGAAAACCACTGGTTTAAGCAATAGGACGTGAACGTTTTGTTTTCAGATATTGCAAAGCTATTCAAGGGCTATCTGGACCTCCATTACTAATTTTGAACTGATAAATTAAAGGGATGGCAGACAGTCAGCAGCACCCACTGCCAGCTCTTGGGCTACTATTGTCTGACCAAATAGTAGGGATTTCACCGTCACCCTTGTAATAATGCACCCACAACCACAAAATATGGAGTGCAAATTATTATTTCTATTTTTTTCTTTTTTTTTGCAGTCATGGGATGCAATTTATGGACCTGCAGAACAATAATCAATATATTAAAATTTGAGAATGGAAAATAAAGGTTTGACAACCTATAAAATTACATGTTAAAAAATCAAATAACAGGTTTCAGTGAGCTCATATATTTATGCTGAACTACAGATGGTTTAGTGCATCGAATATGAAAATCAACAAGTCACATGACAACAACAGCTGATATAAAGTTACAGTGGAATGGCATGAACCAGAACATTTTAATGTTATTTGTCATTTCATAGGTAGTGAGATGCCACCAAACACTGATCACTTTTGGGGAGGTATGTAGCTGCTCTTTCTGAAGCAAAGTATTCATACAATCAGATCATACAGATGTGTTCAAATCAGAAATGGAGAATTTTCAAGAAAGTGATAATTCTTTTACTTAATGGCACTGGAAAACAAAGGAATATGGAGCAACTTGGGGCAGTAGAACCATCCAGAAAGAAACCTGACACATGTCATACCTCAGCTGTTGTAAGCAAAGTGTGGCATTTTGTAACAGGTGACAATCTATAAACACACAGGTCAATGGCAAAAGCCATTCATGTGCCCCAATTAAAATTACACAACATAATCAAGAAGAATCTACATCTGGAAAAGCAACACAAGTTGCTTCCACAACTCATCATCTGCTTGTAGCTGCTCCACCCAGGAGATTAGCTGTCAACACTCGCCATACCTGTCTGTCCTGGGCCTCCCTCACAAAGTCACTGTAGCTAGACTGAACCACTCCGTGACATCTGTGACCCATTTTCTCTGCAGTTGACCTGTCTTTCTACAACCTTCCACCTTCTCTATCAAAGTTCTTTGAATCTTATTCAAATAATAATAATAATAATAATAATTTCTAATAATATGTCAAAATACTGACACTTTATTTTTAGATGTCTGCTTTATTTTGGCCATTTCCAATATTTCCTCATTTGTTTAATACTCTATATGATATTTTCAACATTCTTTTAAGCATCCACATTTCCAACACTTCTACTTTGATCCAGAGGTTTTTTTATTAGTGTCTAAGTCTCTGCAGCATACAGGAAAATGGATAGTACATTTTACAAGTTTCTTCTTTGTCTCTTACCTAATGTTTCTTGTGGTTAATACATCTTCCATATGGAAGTAATTTGCTCCTGTAATTTCTGTCTCTTGACTTCTGCCTCACATTTACCATTTTCAGTTATTAGTTGCTTCAAGTAGACAAAATTGTTCTATTGTGTGACCCTCCACTTTGATGTTGACTCTAACTTTGTCTTTTACATATCTCTTCGCAACCTTGGTTTTTGCTTCTTTATGTTCAAAACTAAGTTCATTATTCACTTCCTCTAACTCTGCCAGCAGTACTGTATTGTCTGTGTATATCAGTGCCATTATATTAACCCCTTCAATTCTTATTCCTGGGAGCTTATATATATATCTTTAAGTATTTGATCGGTGCAAAAGGTTGAATAGCTTTGGCAAAAGTATGCAATCTTGTCTTACATCATGCTTAACACTGAAAGTATTTGACTGACCTTCCTCAAGACTAATACTTGCTTTTTTGCTCCCAGTACAGGTTCTGGATGAATCTCACATCTCTACTGTCTCTGTCACACTTGGTTAACATATGTATTATCTTTTGACGGTACACCCTGTCAAAAGCATATCTATATGTTCTAGCTCACTTCCAGGTATTTATCAAAGATTGATCTAAGATTTAATATTCCTTTTCTATTTCTCATATTTCTATCCATCCTGATTTTCAGAATTACTTTCATGAGATGGCTTATCAAGTTTATGATTCTGTATTTACATTCCATTGCCTTTTGGGTTTTGGTAACCTTATAAATAAAGATCTGTAAATTTTGTCACATAAATGTGCTATTATCTTTAACTCTGCTTCATCCAGTACCTTCAGATGTTTTGTCATTACTTCATCAATACCTGGTGCTTTTCGTATTTCATCATTTTTAGTGCATATAACACTTCCTACTTCATAAAGCTTGGACCAGTGTCTACCTCTATCACTATGGGTTCTCCACGATTAGGGTCATTGTACAAGTCACTTGTATACTCTGTCCATCTTTTGGCCACTGCATCTCTTTCAAACAGAATTTTTCAATCCACGACATATCCATTCAATTGTTGCATACCTCAAAAGCTGGATATTGAAACATTAATCATGTTATTTCATATAGACACACCGTACCTATGGATTTTTGTGCAATTGAACTGTTTAACCCGATGACTACTGGCTACTAAGGATAACAGACACCATAAATTACAAAGAAAATTACTTTACAGCACATAAAAGATTAGTCCTGGTCACATTTCTCTCATCATAGGCAAGATTTATGTTGGAATTCAAAACTTAAGCTCTTCAGTGTATTGACACCCTAACTGTGAGAATGTCACAGCTTCCCCTGTATTTAATGTTTCACAACCAATATATGGGTTTTATTGTCGTCACTTGTACATTGAGTTTTAAACCATTTACAAAATATCAGAATAAGCTTTTTATATATCAGTTAGACTGTTTTAATAACAATAACAAAAGTGTGAGTCTTACTACAAAGTACAGATAGTAAAGAGGAAAAATATAAAATTCTTACATGGTATTAGTAGTATGTACAAATCACACAAGGTTATCACTCTAAATACTGGATCATATTTTTATTATGAACTGAATATAAAATTACACTAAATTATTGAACTTAAAAATACTGATTTAAATGCAAAAGAATATAAAAATCACAAACTCTTTCAGGTCAAAATGTTTAGCCTAATCCACATAAACACCATGCACTCACCACTTGATAAATCTTAACCCTAACATTCATGGATCAACTTCTTTCCTAAAAAACATATCTATTTTGAGAAAATTTTTCAATACAATGATTAATATAAATAGATATATGATATAGCATGATTTAAGCTACTATAGAAAAATAAAAGTCACATATATCCCATGCAGTTGTTTCTAGAAGCAAATTTTCTAAGGCTTATAAAAAAAATACTATTGACCACTACTAAAAATACAACCTCTACATAAAATGGCAGTTACTATAATAAGCACCACCTACATTCATATTGTAAAATCCAGAGAACAACGTTTCATCATGTGCTTAGCTTATCATCCTATGATTTGTCAAACATGAAATACAGCAATTTGGAATAACATGGTACTGAAATTGACACCTTGAAGAGGATTGGCTAAAAGTTTTACCACCAAGGTTTAACACACCCAGACGCTGTTTTATAAAGAAAACAGACTAGAAAAAGGTTTAGATACCAATCATAGATGGCAGATCCAGCACTAAAGTGCAAGGAAAACATTTTAAAAAAATGTTGAACACATTTTTTTCTTATAGGGCACTTATTTATAGTCTCAAATGTATTTTGGGATTTTTTTTTATTAAACTTCTCTTCAAACTTCATTAAATAATACAATTTAGGACAAGTAAGCAAATATTATGCAATTATTTACAAAAAATCAAATCTGAAATCCAATAATAGATAAATTCTCTTTAATTTTTTGAATTTACCATTAGGAAACCATTGTTCTCATACACTAGAATGTTTATGGTAAGTAGCAAAGGAGGGATATGCTTTGGACACAACAGCTTTACAATAAAGCCTTTTACAATAGAAACTACACTGCAGTGCTACTGTGATGATACACAATCATCAGACAGAGCATGACTGGACATAGCAACATGAACTGTAAGGATGTGGTGAGACTCCAAAATCATTTCAACATAATGTACTCAACCTTTGTATTAGCAACTATATAAAATTGTGTTTGGAAAAATACATCAATACAAAGCTAATAAAATTAAGAATCATAATTATTTTCATATTTTGTTGCTTTAGACATTTTATATCACTAGAAAGTTTTTACTCTTTATTATGTTTCTCTTATTTCTAGGTAGTTTTAAACAAAGTAATCTTGGAAAAAAGGTTTTACATTCAATTAACCATGACCTATGGAACTCCACAGAAAGTTACAAAAGTTTGCAGTATATACTCACCCTACATTTTGTAAAACAAAGTGGTGTTAGGTTTACACATAATCAAAATATATATCAAAGACTTAAAAAAGCCTGCCTTAGCTGATACTAGTAATCTTTCACAATCTTTTCTATTTTAATTTTTTATAAAAACTTTGTTTTAAAAAGATGTTAAAAGTAATTTTCAAAATAAATTTACCATGCCCTTTTTGTGTGCTCCAAAAAATATTGGAGTCCATGCCCAGTTGAGAGCTAATTGTGTTCCATAAAGTGCCAGTGGAAGTTTAGCATCACCACTGAAACCACCTCCATCTCGCCAGACAAGGTAGGAAGCAACACCCATACTAGTGTACAAAGTTCCCCAAACAGGTCCAAACATCCAATTTGGTGGACGCCAATCAGGTTTTCTTAAGGTCTATCAATACCAAGATCAGCCTTTGCATTTATAATGACATATATAAAAGAGCAAAAATAATCTAATTATTCTTCAAAGCTAACAACTATAACAATTAATTCACCTCTCCTAAAACATTACACAGACAAAATATTGGATCTGGCATATGAATAGCTATAAAAATTATTTCACAACAACTTAACTGACTGGTTTCATTTAGCACAATTGCAAGCTAAATTGAGCAAATCACTAAACTATTATACTAATTAAGTTCTAATGTAACTGAATCACTTAACAATGTCTACAGTGCAATTAGATATTCAGAACTTTAGTTGGAATCATAAACCAAATTCTGATATGTAATGACTCAAATAAATTGATACAAATTACAGTTCACTGACTTAATTTAGTTGTTGTTCAACAACTGATGATATGAATAGTGCCTCAACTACTACTTGTCATATCCCAGCCAGCCTGATTTACCTAGTATTAGGCAAAAGGCCTCATTGGCACTGGATGTAGTGAGATTGACTTATTACATTCTTCTCTAATTAATAAGTTTTTACAATTTAATAAATACTGTACAAAAACAAACATGAGAAGAAATAAAATTGTAACACTGAGTACTAGAATCTAGAAAAGTTCTCATAAACTTGCATATAATAACACTAATTATATGGAGTATTATTTTCAATTTGTTGGAAAGGGTTCAGAAGAGGGCTACAAGGATACCTGGGATGAAAAAGTTATTAAACAAGGACAGGATAAGACCTCTGAAATTGTTTTATTTTATAAAAATGAAGACTAAGGTGTTTAACATTGTTAAGGTAATTGTTAATGTTGATGCATCATCTTTTCTCATACTTAATGGGGAGAATGGTAGAACTAGGGAACATAAATGTTGGTAGGGTAGAAGTAATCTTCAACCAAGACAGTTTATTTCTTTAACAGGATGGTTGGCCTTTAGAGTGGGTTGCCTTCAGATGTGGTGGATACAGTAAATTTAAGGTAAGGTTTGATACATTTAAATAAGGGCTAGCTTTGAGCTTACTGTTTTGTTATAGTTTTCTAAATGTTTAGTGGGTTGGATGGTCTAGTTTGACTAAATGGCCTTTTGTGGTCCTTAAATTTTATGTTATTTATATATTTATATACACATAGGGTTTCTGATTCTCGGTTTTAACTGATAAACACAGATAAAACAACCTCAAACAAAAATTATGAAATTGATGTTTTTCCAATTTACATTAACGTCTCCACTTTTCTGAATCACTGTGCTCAGAAGATTTAAACCTTTCCATACGAGCTCATCCCTTAGTGGTAAGTTTGTTTTTATAATTTCATATAAGATATTCGCTGCTCTTACAAAGCTTTAATATAAACAGAACTATGTTTTGCACCTGTTATTACTCCCATAAGCAAAATTAGTGTGGAGTGAATATATGATATATTAAACCCAAAAATTCTGAAAAATATTGATTTTAAGATATCTAAATAAAACTACAAAGCTAAAAATAAACATTGAAAAACAGAAACCCTAGTTATATATATGAAGTCCATGGCAGGAATAATACTAATATTACATAAAACTAATAGTGAATATGTAACAATGGAAATATACATGAAGGAAAGGACACTAGAAAAATTCTTACAATAGTCTGTTTTGTAATTAATATGTATCAGAAAGAAAAAAAAAAGTATTTCATCTCATTTATGGTATTTTACACTGAAAATACATATACGCATCACCGAGACAACTAAAACACGTAAACATGTTCTTTTCATGCTGAAATATGAATAACTTAAAACTCACAGGAGAGTAAACAACAAGTATAGCTATGTCTAACAGTATTCACATTATAAAAGTATTGAGAACAACAATTTTACACACAAGCAATCATATCCTGTTTTTAACTGTGTGACAGATAGTCTTCAATATTGTTTGAGTTCATAATACTAATTGTGACACTAATATCTCAAACAAATAAATATAAAAGTGACCAAGAAAGATCATCTCCACGTGGAATTTATTGAACTTCTATGTAAAATATACTTAAGTTTTTAAGAAAATCGGGATAGTAATTATTCATATAGTTAGAATACCTCAGACAACAGCAAAAAAATAGAAAAATAGACTAACACTACCTCATACCACTCAGGAACTTCTCGTTTGGTAATAAAAGCTCCAGCTAATCCTCCCAAATGTGGGGCTATCACTGCAGCTATCAATGGCCCATACTCTGACATCTAGGATAAAAACAAGTAAACACACTAGATGTTTTCATCATGATACATAGAGAAAACAATACTTAAGAATAATATTTCCATCAATGAGCACACACACATTAGAAACATAACAACCATAATATATTAAGTAGATGAAAGAGACAGTTGTAATATTTTACCAAATTCTTTTAAAAAAGTTGAAGACTATGAAATATGTTATTATTTCAACACAACTACAAATATTCTAACAATTAATTACTTTATGAATAACAGTTATACTACAAAATACACTAGTAATGACAAATACAACAGTTGAATACAAAAAGGTAGTTAATACACAGTTTAAGAATGCATAGATACTGCACACAATTATTTTGCATCTTTTTTTGTTAAAATTTAATTATTTGAAAATATTATATTTCAATAATCACTGGTGTGTAAAGGCAATCCCTAAATATATAGGTGATAGTTGCTATTGTTTAATAAATATCATACATAAACAATTTACTGCTGAGTTATGATGTTGTTTTAATACATAAAAAGTTGACTCTGATGACACATGGTAAACAGAAATAACATTTAACCCTCTATATATGAGCTTGGTCATGTTGATCAATCTTGTAACCACCACCTAACCATACGATAACTCTAACTTTACTAAGTATATCCTTTATGAAACTTAGCAAGCTTTTAATAAACATTACAAGTTTGTTGTCCACAGAAAATTTAATCTTTTAATATAGTATTATTACTGATAATTTGTCCATAAATTTATGAGGCTTTCACTGGCCCAGTCTTAGTGCAAGGTGACTTTCATGTTAAGAATAAAAACTTTTTCAAACTAACAATTTTCATAATTCACTCGCATAACCACTAGAACTTCTTATATGAATATCAAGTTATTTTCAGTAAAACTTTATAATTTATGTTATTTTCTCTACACTAAACTGTATACAGGATCAGTCCACTTGACCAACCTAGTACTCACCATGTAACAAAACAATGTCAAATAAATCTAAATAACTGATATTTTTATAAATTATAGTATAACTACACACTGTAACAGGCAATTACACACCATATATTTCAAAGCTAATAGATTTTTCCTTTATATTTATTTCTTTACAGTTGCACTTACGTAACTCTTTTAGAGTACGATAACAATTATTTATTGTGTGACAGCTTTATGTTAAAACAAAGGATCCAGTTATCAGCACGCTCTTTGAATTACATAAACAAGATAAAGATGTGCACATGTTATCATGAGTGTTTTATTTAATTTCATGTAAGTTTTGTTATCTAACCTTTTAAGTTTCTAATTTTTAAGTTTTTAGTTACTTTTTTAACAATAAATAAAAAGTCAACATAAAAAACAAGAAATATGGTACTTACAGCTGAAAACATGTCTTTTTTTCAAGCTTTTAATTTTATACTTGTACAATGGAAGTACACATCAAAACTAGGCCTACTTCTTAGTAAAGACAGCAATCTCAGAAATTAAGAAAAATTAAAATATGCAATTTAGAATACAAAATATTATGATATATATAAAATAGAATATACTGAAACTAATATATATAATTTATCTGGCTTTCTAACTAAGTTAGAAATGGCTTATATACTTCCCACACCTGGTCCAGCAGAGTTCCAACACTATCAAACAAATAAAATAGCAGTAGAATGTTCTAAATCTGTTAATTAATAGCTCTAGAACCCATCACATTCAGTTTATTGAAATATTTTCTTTCTATTGGTTAGAAATAATCCAATAGCAAATTTCACAGAGAATTACTGACATTTTTTGAAAGACAGGATGTGCTAGAAGGGGTGTGACATAAGGATTCCATTTTATTGTGTATATATCAGAAAAGCAAAAAGACTGGAGGCTACAAGTTGATATTTCATCTCAGGGATATCTAGAGTATAAGTTAAATCTGTTTGAAAATTAGAAGCTTATATAGGGGATGAAAAAATATCTAAAATGGGCAATGCAGAGAAGTGAAGATTGAAATGTTATTCAAATATTTCTTTTTGAATTAAGCAATTAAAACTTTCATAATATTAACATTTAAATTATTTTACTACATTTTGACACCAATTTTATTAACATACATTGATAATAAAGTATATAATATAAATACAATGGGAAAAGTTTGACTATGAATATGACATACCTACCTTACGGTATAATAAGCTATAAATTGATCATCCCACAATTCTAATTAACAAATGTATGGCAAAATTCTAACGTTGTCTGTAGAAAACGTAACAAGTTATCAATTGAACGTAAGATGTTTGAATGTCCTACTGTATGAAAATTGTAATAATAGTAATACAAATAGTAATAAATGAAGCAAAAGAAATAATTTGTAATAGTCTTTAACAAAATGCGATATACTTCAGTATAGTACAGAACAATAAAATAAGCATTTTCTATTTGTGAGCATAATAAATTTTAAGATAGTTAGTCATCACGCTGAGAATTGGAAAGAAGCCTAAAAGTAAAACTAAAAGCCCGTTCTTTGAAATAATTCTACCAATAGGTACATCACAAGTTAATGATAATATCTGATAGAATTTCTATCTGATATTGTTATACACTTTTGAAGTGTAAGTATTTAAAAAAATAATACTCCATATTGTGAAATCAGTTTTGTTTTAAGTTGTTATATTGAGAAAAATGGCAGTTTTCTTTCCGTACAAACATAAGAGCTATGTTCCAAGGTTCTTCCAGTTGAAAGTCGAAGGACCATTTTCATGTTTAGACAATTAACACTAAGAATGTTAACGTAAAAAAGATGTAAATAATAAAATTATTTTCTAAGAAGTAGCGGGCGTTAGTTGTTCATGCTAACATCAATACCAAGCTAACACATAGTCACAATTTATGTTTACCTTAACCATATATTGAGATGGTCTCTAAGAGCTTTTTCGGAAAGATTTTCACAACAGCTACTCCCTAGCGTAATGCCGCCTGAACTTGATACAAGGTTAATTGTTTGTAAAGATAGTTTATTGATGTTACGTAACGTTAGTTACATAACACTTTACCTTCGATAATCAATGTTCAGACAACTATAAAAAGCCACAAATGTAAATATTTATATAAAATCACGAATTAAAACTTATGAGAAATTAATGCTACATGAAAAGTCACAAGTAATTATAAATAACTAAATGACTATATACATATATATATTAAAATATGATAACGGGGAACCCATTTTTTAGAAAATAAAAGTTTTGAGACGGCTTGTCTGGGTAATGAAAAACTTTATTATAAATGTACGACGTTTCAACAAGATTTTGTCATCCTCAGAGTTTTTCATTACCCAGTCAAGCCGTCTCAAAACTTATATATTTTTGTATATATATGAGTGTGTAAAGGAAATTATTTATATTTTTAGTTCTCAATTTTAGTTTTCAATTAAAACATTGGCTAAATCCTTTCTTCCAGCGAGCATATCATTGATTTTCTATCTTCTAGAGTAAAATATACATTTTCAAAATTATTAATTGTGTTGTTTCCACGCTGCCTTTCCTGCAGCACTTTCTTCTTTAATAGGCGACTAACGGAAGGAATATTTCAGTATTGTAAATGTAATCTGGGTTAAACGAGTTAGAATTAATATATCCTTGGTTGGCTGATCATGACGTTGACTGAAGGTGACAACTGGACAGACAGATCGCAAGTTGACACTATCCATGGACAAAGAAAGCGAGTTTATATTGTAGATCCTAGTGTACTTTCTTGATTCAGTTTTCCATTAGTTGGCCAATACTTAGAAAATCTGTTTTTTTTTTAGATTTTTTAACTTTTCCTCTTTTGAGATAGTTTGTTTGTTTTCAATTTCGCGCAAAGCTACATGAAGGCTATCTGCGCTAGCCATTTCTAATTTAGCAATGTAAGACTAGAGGGAAGGCAGCTAGTCATCACTACCAACCACCAACTCTTGGGCTACTCTTTTACCAACGAATAGTGGGATTGACCGTCACATTA